>NC_092355.1:29143601-29383601 GCF_963676685.1 Mytilus edulis | reverse complement strand
CCGAAAAATTTATTTTACCAAATTGCTCGTTATATCCTCAGGATGATTTGATTTATTTTGACCGAAGCTATCCGGAGACTCCATATGAGAGTTATTTCCCCTTTTATATTTGATATAAGTGATATGCATTTTTAACTGGAAAACCATAAGTGTTAGAGACCTAGGGTCTTTTGATTTGAGGTCCTTGGTCCAAAAAAATGAAAATGAGGTCAAGGTCAAAGGTCAAGGTCATGATTAATTTTTTGATTTTGGCTTGTTATCTCTTATTTTCAGAAATCTTATAAGATATCGACAAAATATTTTCACATAATTGTTAGTCGCGACATGTAGTTACACATAAATTTTAGTCGAAAGGGTACGTAAACATTTGTTGCTAGTTTTTCCCCCTTTTATATCTAATATCAGTCGTATGGTAATATAACTCATTAACAATATAAAGTAAAGACCTAGAGTCTTTTGATTTGAGGTCCTTGGTTCATGACCTTGAAATTGAGCTCAAGGTCATATGTTAATTTAACGTTCTAGATTTTGACCTTTGCTTTTACCTCATATGTATTCATGTTAGAGCTATTAGACTTTTTGCATTAGGTTGCAAGCAGTATGACGTTGAAAAAGCTAACCGGAAATGACCTTTTGTAAACCGGAAGTAGCTAATATTTGTAATAAATTATTGTAAAAGTATGTAAAACCATATATTTTTGGAATCAGCGTCAAGTAAACTATAAGACAGTATTGGAAGTAACATATTTTGAACCGGAAGTAAAAAATTATCTCCCTTATTTATATCTTATTGTATAGAAACCTTATATTTTTTGAATCAGCGTACAATAAGTTGTCATTTGACGCTGAAATTGACATTTAAAACAAAATTTTAATATTTTCATATAAAAAAAATCATTACTGGTGGAAAGACCATCAATGGTTCTCTGAACAATTGGTTTTTAATTATTATTAGGTCTTTCCACTTTTCCGTGGAAAGACCTATTGGTTTTCTTCTGATTATTATTATTTTTTTTCTTCCGCCTAATTTTCTTTCCTTCGCTAATTTTTTGTTTCACAAGATGTCGCTTAGATATTTTGTATATGATATCGAAGAGTTAATACGCTTTTGAAACTGACACCGGGTATCAAAAATATTTTCCATGTAAGAGTTATCTCCCCGAACACTGTTTTTCTTGTTATCACTTATATGTCGCAACCGTATAAGAAACCGACAAATTTATTTTATCAAATTGCTCGTTATATCCTCAGGATGAAATGATTAATTTTAGTCGAAGCTATCCGGAGACTCCATATGAGAGTTATCCCCCCTTTTGTATATGATATAACTGATTTGCATTTCTAACTGGTAAACGATAAGTGATATAGGCCTAGGGTCTTTTGATTTGAGGTCCTTGGTTAAAAAAAATGAAAATGAGGTCAAGGTCAAAGGTCAAGGTCATGTTCAAAATTTTGACTTTGGCTTGTTATCTCTCATTTTCAGAAATCTTATAAGATATCGACAAAATATTTTCACACAATTGTTAGTCGCGACATGTAGTTACACATAAATTTTAGTCAAAAGGGTACGTAAACATTTGATGTGTGTTTTCCCCCCTTTTATATCTAATATCAGTCGTATGGTAATATAACTCATTAAAAATATACAGTAAAGACCTAGAGTCTTTTGATTTGAGGTCCTTTGTTTATGACCTTGAAATTGAGCTCAAGGTCATATGTTAATCTAACGTTCTAGATTTTGACCTTTGCTTTTACCTCATATGTATTCATGTTAAAGCTATTAGACTTTGCATTAGGTTGCAAGCAATATGACGTTGAAAAAGCTAACCGGAAGTGACCTTTTGTCAACCGGAAGTAGCTAATTTTTGTAATAAATTATTGTAAAAGTATGTAAACCCATATATTTTTGGAATCAGCGTCAAGTAAACTATAAGACAGTACCGGATGTAACATGTTTTGAACTGGAAGTAGAAAATTATCTCCCTTATTTATATATTTTTGTATAGAAACCTAACATTTTTGGAATCAGCGTACAATAAGTTGTCATTTGATGCTGAAATTAACATTTAAAACCAAATTTTAATATTTTCATATAAAAAAAATCATTACTGGTGGAAAGACCATCAATGGTTCTCTGAACAATTGGTTTTTAATTATTATTAAGGTCTTTCCTTTTACTAAAGGGAAAGACCTTACTGTATTTCTTCTGATTATTAAGGTCTTTCCTTTTACTAAAGGGAAAGACCTTACTGTATTTCTTCTGATTATTATTATTATTATTATTCTTCTTGTTCCGCCAAACTTTGACAAAATTTCCCTCCGTAACCGTAAACCATGTCGCTTTCATGTTCACACTTTGTATTGGTGTCATGAATACCTATCCGGAACTCACCCTGTGAGTCGAAATATTTTGTCGGTTCGGAGTAATCCCTCCGAAACCCAAAAACCTTGTTATCGTTCCAACACCGTAACCGTAATAGGTAGAAAAAAAATGAAGGGTGAAATTTGTTCAGGACCAGTCCCGGGTTCTTCGTTACATTTGGATCGAAAAGATTCAACGACTCATTGGTAGGGTTATGCCCCTATGAAAATTAACCGGTGTCGGTTGACCACCAAAACTCAGAAACCGTAAGTCGTAGACACATAGGATCTTCACCAATCATCATCATTTCATGTATCTTTAAAAAATATCTCAAGGTCAAATTTGTATGTTGACCTTGACCTCTGACCTAACACCTTGTTATGGGATAATCTCAGAAACCATTATACTTACAGAAGTTTTAAATGGTGGAAAATGTTTGGGTCATAATGGCGCAACTTTGTTACATTTTGACCAAAGAGATTTGACCTTTCTATAAGGGGCATAACCCCTGTTTTAGGTTTTTGAAAAGACAAAATCAGCTTTTACTATATAACCAAAGGTCCTAGACCCTTGGGGTCTTCAGTAATGGCATTGGGGACCAATGACCTTGACAAAGGTCAAAAGGTCAAAGGTCAAGGTCATGTCCCAAATAGCGAATTTAGTGTTTTTAACCGTATTGAAAGGATTTTTAGTGTGTTTTCGAGCTTTTTAAGGTTGACCTTGACCTTTTCAATACATTCTACGTCTGTTGGAACATGTATTTTACATTAAAAAAGGAAAGACCTCTCAATTGTTCAAGAACAATTGACAGTTTAATTATTATTATTATTATTATTCTTCTTGTTCCGCCAAACTTTGACAAAATTTCCCTCCGTAACCGTAAGACGTGTCGCTTTCATGTTCACACTTTGTATCGGTGTCATGAATACCTATCCTGAACTCACCCTGCGAGTCGAAATATTTTGTCGGTTCGGAGTAATCCCTCCGAAACCCAAAAACCTTGTTATCGTTCCAACACCGTAACCGTAATAGGTAGAAAAAAAATGAAGGGTGAAATTTGTTCAGGACCAGACCCCGGTTCTTCGTTACATTTGGATCGAAAAGATTCAACGACTCATTGGTAGGGTTATGCCCCTATGAAAATTAACCGGTGTCGGTTGGCCACCAAAACTCAGAAACCGTAAGTCGTAGACACATAGGATCTTCACCAATCATCATCATTTCATGTATCTTTAAAAAATACCTCAAGGTCAAATTGGTATGTTGACCTTGACCTTTGACCTAACACCTTGTTATGGGATAATCTCAGAAACCATTATACTTACAGAAGTTTTAAATGGTGGAAAATGTTTGGGTCATTATGGTGCAACTTTGTTACATTTTGACCAAAGAGATTTGACCTTTCTATAAGGGGCATAACCCCTGTTTTAGGTTTTTGAAAAGACAAAATCAGCTTTTACTATATAACCAAAGGTCCTAGACCCTTGGGGTCTTCAGTAATGGCATTCGGGACCAATGACCTTGACAAAGGTCAAAAGGTCAAAGGTCAAGGTCATGTCCCAGATAGCGAATTTAGTGTTTTTAACCTTATTTAAAGAATTTTTAGTGTTTTTTTGAGCTTTTTAAGGTTGACCTTGACCTTTTCAATACATTCTACGTCTGTTGGAACATGTATTTTACATTAAAAAAGGAAAGACCTCTCAATTGTTCAAGAACAATTGACAGTTTAATTATTATTCTTTTTGTTCCGCCAAACTTTGACAAAATTTCCCTCCGTAACCGTAAACCATGTCGCTTTCATGTTCACACTTTGTATCGGTGTCATGAATACCTATCCGGAACTCACCCTGTGAGTCGAAATATTTTGTCGGTTCGGAGTAATCCCTCCGAAACCCAAAAACCTTGTTATCGTTCCAACACCGTAACCGTAATAGGTAGAAAAAAAACAAAGGGTGAAATTTGTTTAGGACCAGACCCCGGTTCTTCGTTACATTTGGATCGAAAAGATTCAACCACTCATTGGTAGGGTTATGCCCCTATGAAAATTAACCAGTGTCGGTTGGCCACCAAAACTCAGAAACCGTAAGTCGTAGACACCTAGGATCTTCACCAATCATCATCAATTCATGTATCTTTGAAAAATACCTCAAGGTCAAATTTGTATGTTGACCTTGACCTTTGACCTAACACCTTGTTATGGGATAATCTCAGAAACCATTATACTTACAGAAGTTTTAAATAGTGGAAAATGTTTGGGTCATTACGGCGCAACTTTGTTACATTTTGACCAAAGAGATTTGACCTTTTTATAAGGGGCATAACCCCTGTTTTAGGTTTCTGAAAAGAGAAAATCAGCTTTTACTATATAACCAAAGGTCCTAGACCCATGGGGTCTTCAGCAATGACATTGGGGACTAATGACCTTGACAAAGGTCAATAGGTCAAAGGTCAAGGTCATGTCCCATATAGCGAATTATGTGTTTTTGACCTTATTTAAAGGATTTTCAGTGTGTTTTAAAGCTTTTCAATACATTCTACGTCTATTGGAACATATATTTTACATTATAAAAGGAAAGACCTCTCAATTGTTCAAGAACAATTGACATTTTAATTATTATTATTATTATTATTATTATTATTCTTTCCGCCAAACTTTAACGAAATTTCCCAAAAAAAGTACGCGACATGTTGAAATGATATTAGGTATCTAGTATCGGTTGACCAAAAGCTATCTTGTGGTGAGGGCACGACCTCGTAACATTTCCTAACAACTCCATAACCATAATAGGTAGAAAAAAAAACAAAGGGTGGAATTTGTTCAGGAACAGACCCTGGTGCTTCGTTACATTTGAATCGAAAAGATTCAACGACTCATTGGTAGGGTTATGCCCCTTTGAAAATCAACCACTGTCGGTTGGCCACTAAAACTCAAAAACTGTAAGTTGTAGCCACCTAGGATCATCACCAATGATCATCAATTCACATGAACATGAAAATTGACCTAAGGTCAAAGGTCAAGGTCATGACCTAAATTTTGACCTTAGCTTGTTATCGGATGTACTAAATAACCGTAAAAGATGGCTGATAAAATGTAACGGAGAAAATATGTGTCTTGTCGAGATCTACATTTGTTATGTGGATTGAAAATTATTGGACCAACTGTTATGGAACTAGGGCACCAAAACTGTTTTTGGGGTCCGAAATGATGATTGTTTGCTTATAACTCAAAAGTGGTTAGAGATAGAAAGAAACTTAGAATTGCAAAAATGATCAGCATAATAAGATCTACAAAGTTAGGTCAAGGTCAGAGGTCAAGTCCCTAGCAACGACATAAAACACCATAGCAACCATATATTTTTGAACTAAGAAGGCTATGAATAATATAAATATGACATTTTCATTACTGGAAATGACATTTTTGTCCCTAGCAACGACATACAAGTCCTTAGCAATCACTTATTTTTTTAACTTTAAATACTACGAATAGTACATATGACATTTTTAATAACTTATTTTAATATATTTATCCTTAGGAATGATTTTTGCCCTAAGCAACAACTTATGAACATAAAAGTCCTTAGAAACCATATATTTTTTTAACTAAGAAGGCAATTAATAAAAGAAAAAAGGAAAGACCATTCAATTGTTCATGAACAATTGACTTTTTAATTGTGCTTGTTATTGAAAGCTTATAAAAGCACCAGGGGGAAAACCAGAACATTTAAATTCAGTTTTCTATATATTTTAGGATCACTGTAATGTGGAAACATAATACGTTGTATTTATAATTATACATTGTTGTGTGTCTCTTCTATTCTCTTCATTGTAATCATAGATTTGATAGTATTCAAATCATTGTAATCATTATGTAATCATTTGTACCAAATTTAACTTTATTCTGCTTGTAACGGGCGTCTTTAATGGACAATAAAATATATTTGATTTGATTTGAAATAGATTCAATGAAGTTTTTTTTTATCGTAATTTACCCTTAATTTATAGATCCTATTTTAAACAGACTGAGAATGTTCATACCGTGTTCGGTTACCTAATGTATTGAATAGTTTCTGATGACGTTTCTTTCCACTTTTTTTCCACCTGTTATGTGAACTCCGTAACTGTTTTTTAAATGATTTTACAAAAAGTTGCAATTTTCAGTAACAGTTAAATTTCCATTTAGTAGCTTTGATTCTTGGATTTGATGGTATTGTTGCATGGTATCAAACGGCTATTCGGAGCTTCATATCAAGTCATTCTTAGCAAAGGCAGCTAAACACCAAAAGTATTGATATATTTCGCCAACCAATTGTTTACTATTTAAAATATGTAGTAAATAACTAAATTAAGGTTTTTTATGGAATGCCGGAACTGTCTTACAGTGTAAATATTTAAGTGTGTTGTCGCTTTGCCTTTACTTCCTGTCATTTCTTCTTTATGTTATGTGCAGGAGCCGTTATTTCCTGACACTGTATCTCTGTGTTATGCCAAATGAATTGATTGTTTGTTTAAACAATTGTATGATATGTTATTGCTAAACTTTGTTGTGTGCAATAGGCATTACATTATGCTGTAACTACTATATATTCTGTGAATACCTTCAAACTTTATGATCAACCACCTTTACATTCTTTCATATTTTCTCTATGTTGTGTCTATTCTTCCTTTAAATAAGTCTTGTGATACTTGCGTCCTGTCACAAATGTGATTGTTATGCCGAATGATCTAAACGTTTTGTTTTGATACATCTTTGTTCTATGAAAACCCCATGATGTTATAGTCTAACGGTTTTATGTTGTGTTTATACATATGTTTCAACAGTGAAAAACATAATACATCATGGTATAGTTCATATGCGTTTTGCCGAACAATAGATACTCTCTGTTAGCATTCATTACGTCATGTGCAAATGCCCTTTACATTATGTTCAAACACCTAATAAATTATGTGCAAACACTTATAATGTTATGTTCAAACAACTTATACGTTTTGTGCAAACATCCTTTACATTATGTGCAAACACCTATTACATTATGTGCAAACACATATAACGTTATGGGCCAATTCATATTACATTGTGTGCAAACACCTATAACGTTTTGTGCACGTTATGTATAACAGGTATTTCATTATGTGCAAACACCTATTACGTTATGTGCAAATACCTATTACATTATGTGCAAATGCCTATTACATTATGTCCAAACATCTATTACGTTATGTGCACACATCAATTACGTTATGTGCAAACACCTTTTACGTTCTGGTAAACGTTTTTTTGACACAGATTAAAATAAAAACGCATAAGTGATATACACTTTGAAAATTAAGAAAATTACAAGTTTGAGCTATGGACTGCTTCGCTGTATCTTTATTGAAAGTAATATGTGTGCATCGGGTTGTTTATATAGTATTGGAAATGTGGTATTTTTAGATATTGATTGATATAAAAATGCTATATATATATTTAGTTTTTAGGGGAAATTATGTTGTTCTACTTCAAGAGTGTGCGTTGTGTGCTTTTAAAATTTTGTTCACTTTATTTTTTGTAAATTTAAACATTTACAAATATACAGACACGATTCGGGAGGTGTACATATCTTGCATACACATTTATTACATACGATTTTGGAAAGCGGCGAACTGCATTTATGAATTTTAGACTTTTGACGAGGTCAATACGTTATATATGGCCCTGTTCAGATTACATTGACCAAGGACGAAGATATTTCCGCCACCTCTTATCTTGTACTTTCAAAAATGAACAGTGAGTTTTGGCAAAATTAAGTCCTGAGCTCCCCACCTAATCAAACTGCTTATAGAACCAACAAATGTAGCTACACCTTTTAAAAAAATCTGGTTCCGCCACTGGTCATTGATGAGGAATCAAAAAGAGCAAAAAAATAATATAGGTCCGTGTGTTTGTAAATCTAATGATATTTTAGCGGGAACAATTTCTCTATTCATTTTTCAAATCTTTAACATAAAGATGTTTTCAAAAAGTAATAAAACATAACAAGGGTTTTATATTTTTTTTACAAATGTCTTATAGACCTTACTTTATTTTAATTCATATTGAGAACTAAAAACGTATCAATGACATATTGTACATGTAAAAGACTTTTTATGCCCCACCTACGATAGTAGAGGGGCATTATGTTTTCTGGTCTGTGGCTCCGTTCGTTCGTTCGTCCGTCCGTTCGTTCGTTCGTCCCGCCTCAGGTTAAAGTTTTTGGTCAAGGTAGTTTTTGATGAAATTGAAGTCCAATCAACTTGACACTTAGTACACTTGTTGCTTATGATATGATCTTTCTAATGTTAAAGCCAAATTAGACTTTTGACCCCAATTTCACGGTCCACTAAACATAGAAAATGAAAGTGGGATTTTCAGGTTAAAGTTTTTGGTCAATGCAGTTTTTGATGAAGCTGCAGTCCAATAAACTTGAAACTTAATACACTTGTTGCTTATGATATGATCTTTCTAATGTTAAAGCCAAATTAGATTTTTGACCCCAATTTCACGGTCCACTGAACATAGAAAATGAAAGTGGGAGTTTCAGGTTAAAGTTTTTGGTCAATGCAGTTTTTGATGAAGCTGCAGTCCAATCAACTTGAAACTTAATACACTTGTTGCTTATGATATGATCTTTCTAATTTTAAAGCCAAATTAGACCTTTGACCCCAATTTCACGGTCCACTGAACATAGAAAATGAAAGTGGGAGTTTCAGGTTAAAGTTTTTGGTCAAGGTAGTTTTTGATGAAGCTTAAGTCCAATCAACTTGAAACTTAGTATACTTGTTGCTTATGGTATGATCCTTCTAATTTTAATGCCAAATTAGACTTATGACCCCAATTTCATGGTCCACTTAAAATAGAAAATGAAAGTGGGAGTTTCAGGTTAAAGTTTTTGATCAAGGTAGTTTTTGATGAAATTGAAGTCCAATCAACTTGAAACTTAGTACACATGTTCCCTATATTATAATCTTTCTTATTTTAGTGCCAAATTAGATATTTACCCAATTTCACGGTCCATGGAACATGAAAAAGGATAGTGCAAGTGGGGCATCCGTGTACTCTGGACACATACTTGTTAAACCTGGCAGTTAGCTGGCAAATGCTTTTATGATGGTTAAACGGATGAATAAGAGGGTTCCGAGATTCTAACAAAATTTCAAAAACATGACAAGTGAACATTCTGAATTTAAAATCAGTAGCAGAAAAATGACAGAAGAATTTTAGCCTTATCTTTCGTGTTAAAGTCTGTCCCAGTTTTCTTTTCGTTGAATAGGTGTATTTTTAAAAGAATTTTGCCTAAATATGTTACGTAGATTTCAAGGCGAACCAGATTGCATCAATGTATGAGGGATTCCTTATTTTTGAGGTAATTTGGATTGATTTTTTTCACGCTTTAACAGCAGCCGAGAAAAGGGGGACCGATATTTCTAAAAATGGCAATAATTAACGCAAACTGTTAAAACAATGTATATTTTAGAATGATAACATATAGATCCAATAGAATATATTTGTATGAAATTTTATGTTTTTAAAATAAGATTTCTCAGATGTGCAGCAAATCTCTTTTATGAACATTTGGTTCAATTGTGCATTTAGCTAAATTTATCAGACCATTCGCGTTCATAACTAAACGCTTCGAAGTTTACCGCAATAATATTTATTGAATCTATGACTCTCCGTTCGGTAAATAAGTAGATGTTTCTCCTTTATACGACGATATTCGTTGAAATGTTGAACAAACAGATAAATTCATATCAAAAACTGTGGAATAAATGTGTTGATTATATATATATATATATCATTGATGGCGATCCGATGGATACTTCTGTTGTAGAGTTGTCACTGACTCAGACGTACTTATGAATATAATTATTTTCTGTGACTGTATATTACATTAATTTGTATGATCCTTTACTACAGATAATTTAGCTGATCTGTAACAATAACATCTTCATGCCTTATATATCATGTACTGCAGTACGCCGCTAGATTAAAACTGACGTGGAAAGGTAACACACGGCCAGCGAAAGCTCTTTTTTTGAGAGCCCAGGTGGTCGTGTGGTCTAGCGGGACGGCTGCAGTGCAGGCGATTTGGTGTCACGATATCACAGTAGCATGGGTTCGAATCCAAAGGTCAAGGTCAAAAACTTTGATTTCAGTTGACAAACCCATGTCCTATGGTAAAGATACAATTTTTTAATGCACATTATTCACAGCGGGGCCCACAGAGATGGCTCCCATCTCAATGATATCTAGTTTGTACGAGCTTTAGAAACAGGACTAAAAGCGAGGCTTGCCGAATTTTTTACTGTTTCGCAGCGAGTACAAATACATTTTATATTTCCGACAATGTACATATATTGTTTTTATCCTGCAATTTACACCTGGTATTTAAGCATTAGTTGTTTATATCTAAATCATTGTCCCTGAATTTTTTACTGTTTCGCAGCGAGTACAAATACATTTTATATTTCCGACAATGTACATATATTGTTTTTATCCTGCAATTTACACCTGGTATTTAAGCATTAGTTGTTTATATCTAAATCATTGTCCCTGAATTTTTCAATAATTGAAACGCGGACCGCGAAAAGGACCACAAAATGAACTGCTACCCAGAAAGAAATATCCATATTACCGATAGCTAAAAATGGAAGCGGGTAACAGGAGACTTTATGTCGAATAAAGCACAAAACAATATTTGTGTACCTGTTATTTGTTTACAATAACTAGCTGATTTCAGGATACAGGCGATTTATTTAAATGTTACCTCAAAAAAAAAATTAAATGGGGAAAAAAATAAATATATTAGCTGACTTTGCAGTGTGGGTTTTTTGTTGAAGGCCATACTGTGATCTATAGTTATTAAAATCTGTGTCATTTGGTCTCTTGTGGAAAGTTGTCTCATTGGCATTCATACCACATCTTATTCTTTTTCTTATAGACAACAAAAGAAACGATATGCACATCACTTGTATAAAAAAACCCAGTAGAAAACAATAATAATTAACTAGAATATGAATTTTTTGTATCATTCTTGATGACACGTTTCGGACAGTTACTGGACCAAATCGAAGTCAGTATCTGGAATTTCAGTTTGCAGGATTGAATAGCGAGTATTGCCAGTGAAGGTGACACAAGGCTAATAAACCTTTTATTCAGAGGAAATATATGTATGCGTCATTTTTGTGGATTACAGGATAAGGCAGTTTTTAATATGAAAAAAAAAGTTTTTAGAGAAAATGCAGCTATTTGATATACCCTTTTACCTGTCTTGTACATTTTTAATCAAGAATCAAAAATCGGACCAAATTTCAGATAGGGCCAATTTCCCCTGATATTTTTTCACAGAAGAGCCAATTTCAAAAAGTGCTGAAAGTTTAGAATTTATGACAAAAACAAGAAATAAATATATTTTTTGGTCAATATGTCGATTTTTATATATTATGTTATGTCTGGAAAATAGTTAATTTAACCCCCCAAAAAGGATGAAAGTCAAATATGCGGAATTTACCGTGTTTTAGGTTGGAAAAAACAAAAAATCCCCCGAGAACGACACTTCAAACCAAAACAAAGTTATGTTTGTAGTTGTTGGTGTAACATGTGTAATTCATACAACTTTTTCCCTGAAAATGAAATTGGTTAGTGTGTCCTTAATACATAAAAAAAACAATTTTTTTAATAAAAAGTGAAACTTCACTAAATTTTACCTATATAGCTGCTGAATACCTTTTTTTATCTTCAAGAGTCGCCGTGGCTCCATCGGTAGCGCTTTAAACTGTAAGTAATGAATTGTTTTTAAGATGGGGTTCAATTCTCACGGTAATTTTTCTCATTTTTTATGTTGAAATATTAAATTGTTATGTGTCTATCACATTATTTTTGGATGTTTGTTTAATTCAAAGAGTCACACTGAAGTAGTTGCTTGTACATAACAAATTACACGAGAATTGATTGTAAAGCAATGAAGCCCAAAATGTGTTATACACATAACGAAAAAAGGCCATAGCCGAAAAATTTCAAAACAACATTTTTTCGTAATCTTGAACAAGAACGTTTTATGATATGTAACAATTGCAGACAGTAATTGTATCGCCAATCCACCAACTGTGTAGATACTAGTACTGAGATTTTTACATTTTCCCACCGTCCTTACACCGGTACCTAAGTCATCAGAAAATAAAACAACATCACAAAACAAATCAATTACACTACCAATCGTATCGTGACTGCAGGTAAAACATCAAGAAAGTGTTGAATCTGTATCAAAACAAAGTGTCCGTTTGGTACAATGCCATGCAGAAAAGACCAGATTAATGTGTTTGTTACACATGCAGTTCTAGTACAACTGGTGTAAGCTGTTGTCCGGTTCATATAGACGGTAAACCTTAAAAGCCGGAACAGTGTTGAGATATAGATACATCCAGATTTAGGAAAACAACATTCCAGTTGAATGCAGCCGATATTTGTGGCTTCTTTGCATTAAAACAGAGACCGATCTTGAATCAGATTAGCTGATTTATATCAGATAATTAGATTATTGAATGTGTCTTGTATTTATATTAAACCCCCTTCTTATGCGCCACTTATGGGCATTAAGTTTTCAGTGCGTCCGTTCGTTCGTTTGTCCGTCCGTCCGTCCGTTTCATCTTTCGTCCGTCTTTCCCGTTTCAGCTTAAAGTATTTGGTCAAGGTAGTTTTTGATGAAGTTGAAGTCCAACCAACTTTAAACTTAGTACGCACGATCCCTATGATATGACCCTTCTAATGTTAATTCCAAATTACAGATTTTTTTTCAATTTCACGGTTCACTGAACATAGAAAATGATAGTTTGAGTGGGGAATCGGTGTAATATGGACACATTCTTGTTAATATTTTGTTAATTTTAAGTTAAACAAAGCTATTAAACACATGTACGCTACAAATCATCTATCAACATTAACACGCTTTTTTAATACAAAACTAATTTTGAATATCTATTAGTTAATATTTCATATTTTACTGCTCCTCAGAGGCTTTAACAAACAATAAATATTGGTTTTGATAAACATAACAGTCTTGGCCTTGATTATTGTAGGAATACCTGTTCAAGAAATAGATGATGTGACGTATTTTCATGTACTATAATTAACATCTATCGGCCTATTTAAAAATATGATTCACTTAGCTAATCAAATGAAATTTCTTTTCTCGGGAAAATGGTTCTACCTCTTTTAAAAAATCCCTGTTAGTTTTTAAAATGTTTCAGATGAAAGGGAGGGGCCACCGGACCCCAAACCCCGAACATCCACCCGTCTCAACAGACTTTGTCAGTGACGGAGGAAATAGTAAGTCTATTCAGAATAATATACACGACTGGAAAAGGAACGAAAATAAAATCTAAAACATTTTGCAGGATTCCTTAGCTGCTACACGAATCATGGGAGACGTCATTGCATTTAAAGCATTAAATTGGTACACGTGTCTCTCTAGAATAGCCTTATGGGGGTAATAACAAATCATTTTGACACCCGTTATATTTCTAGTTCGAGGTTGAAGTCGGGAGAAATAATGGGAACTTTTAACTAGTTATTAGTAACTGCGAGTACTTTCAGATCTGTACTTAGTGTTTTTTTTGTGAGGACGTAGAAGTACCCGGCCACGTTCATTCTATATTTTTGTTAGATGTATTTCTATGGGTATCGAACTGATGAGTTAAGCATTTTTCGACTAATTTTTATAGTGTGTTCTTATGTTGTACTGTTACACCACTGTCCCATGTTAAGAATAGGGTTCGTCTCCCATTGAAATGTTTCACCCCACCACATGCTGTGTGTACCTGTCTCAAGTCAGGAGCCCGTAATTCAGTTGTTGTCGTTTGTTGTTATGTTACTTATTTGTTTTCAGTTAATGGTTTGGTACATAAATTAGGCCTCTAGGTTTTTGGTTTGAATTGTTTTACATTTGTCATTTTGGGGGCCTTTTAATAGCTGACTTTGTGGTACGGGCTTCGCTCATTGGTGAAGGCCGTACATTGACCTATCATTTTTGATTTCTGCATCATGTGGTCTCTTGTGAAGAGTTGTCACATTGGTATTCATATCCCATCTTTTTTTTTTTATATTGTATTGTGCCTTTCGGTTGCACTTGCGGTTGAAACTAGAGTCGTGTCTGTATATTTGTAACTGTTTTAGTTAAACTAAACTAAACTAAATTAAAGTAAAGTGAAAAGAAATTAAAAGCATTGGTGTATAACGCACACTCTTAAAGTAGAACAACATAATTTCTCCTAAAAACGAAACATTTATATAGCATTTTTACATCAATCAATATATAAAAATTTCCACATTTCCAATACTAAATAAACAACCCGATCCACACATATTACCTTCAATAAGGATACAGCGAAGCACTCCACAGCTTTTTAGAAAGCTCAAACTTATAATTTTCTTAATTTTTAAAATGCATATCATTGATGCGCTTTGTTTTAATCTGTTTCAAAAAAGCGTTAACCAGAACGTAATAGGTGTTTGTACATAATTGATGTTTGAACATAACGAAATAGATGTTTCGACAAAATGTAATATGCATTTGCACATAACGTAATTGGTGTTTGCACATAATGTAGTACGTATTTGCACATAACGTAATAGGTGTTTGCACATAACGTTATAGGTGTTTGCACAAAATGTAATAGGCATTGAAATGAATTAATGAACTCTTTATTTGCAAAGCAGTAGTTACATGCTATAGCGACACAAACATATTTACATTGTGACACACAATAAACAACAGAAAACAATATAATAAGATATTACAACAGAAAAATGATCAACTTATTATATGTGATCTAATCTACCAGGCAGATTTCAAATAATTACATAATTTTTAAACTTAAGATCTAGATTTTGGCACATAACGTAATAGGTGTTTGCGAATAACGTAAACGATGTTTACACAAAACGTATAAGTTGTTTGCACATAACGTTATAAGTGTCTGCAAATAATGTATTAGGTGTTTGAATATAATGTAAAAGGCATTTGCACATTACATAATGAATGCTAACAGAGAGTATCAATTGTTCGGCAAAACGCATATGAACTATACCATGATGTTTTATGTTTTTCACTGGATATACAGCCCGTAACAGAGTAGTGATCGAATTCGCGTTTCTTTACCGTCAGAATAAGTTACGTTATCGACAAACTTATTTCAGAAGTGACATAATTTAATTTTCTTCATCGACAAAATATTTTATTTTTAACGTGTAAGTTTTTATTGTTTAAGCTTTTTTAACACAGTAAAACATTTTTTATAATCAACCTCTGTCATTGGCATTTTCATTTTAACGGTAAAGGATCAAATACGGGATCTCCGAAATTTCTATCATTTGTTACGAGGAAATCATTATTCAATCGATCAATGTCTTTGTTCATGACACATATTATGAAATACAAAGGAGTTGAAATGATCAATTACTTTCGAACTGACGGAAACAAAAATACATAATCTAGAATGTGTGTTCTGTCAAAAACAATGACTTCGTCGTGCGAATCGACGAGATCATGTTACATGTAACTGATCTTAGCTGTAGAAACAGTTGGTGCGACCTCAATTTAATATAAGCGATAAATATTCATGACTACAATGATAATGAATTTATTGGAGTCACATCCACTGTTTCTACTGTAAACATGAACTCGTCGGTTAGTGCAATGAAGACACTTTTAAAGATTGAGATTGTTGGTTTATTCTTTACACCTTCGAGGTATTAAAATTATTTCAGTGTTTATTTAAAGTTAAATTTATTTTCAAATCTCTTCTGTTTAAAATTGTCGAAACTTCCGTTTAAGATTTCTGTGGTAAACTATCTATTCTATAGTTAGGACCATTTTATAATAAATACCCTTTTGTACAAGCATACTTTATAGAAGTATAGATCTGCTGGTTATAGATTTTTTTTTATAACTTTCATTATTGTGACGACGCGCTATGAAATTCAGATTAATTTATAAATGAAGTTGAATATAAATTTTTGGTCATAAACAAAAAAATCTTTTAAACAGTTCGACGAGTGCGTCAATGTTACAATAGTCTGTTTATTGTAAGCTACTAAGCTTGGCCCGATTCATCTGTCATTTATGGAAACTAATTCACCACTTTCTGAGACATTCATTTTTATTTCACCATCAGACATGGAGCTACATTTGTAACTAAAGGAAAACTCTCAAATTAAAGAAATTTGACATGATATACTGAAACTTTCTTATTATCAATTAAACGACTGCTTTTCTTAGATATGTGATTTTTCATGGTTAAACTTTTTCATTGTTAACGGACATTTTGAGATTTTTTATTGTAAAAAAATGGTGTTTTTAAAGAAATCAACATTCAAAATTTAGAACAGAAAGTTGAATTATTGCATATCTATGTACTATTTACAATTGTACTTCGATCTGTTGCGTCCTTAAAATGTTCTGACCTTCCTAAGATTTAATGTACGGAAATGTTTCGGTAAATTAAATTCAAATCCGAATTGAATGTTTATGACACACAAAAAGAGAAACCAGAATTTTCAATTTTCAATATTATCGGTATTAAACTTGATTATCGACACACGAAAGTTTGTCAGCATTGTCAATTTTTTTAACGTTAAAGTACCAATAGTTCGGTTACTACTCAATTAAGTTTGTCGATAACGTAGCTATTTTGACGGTAAAGAAACATCAATTCGATCACTTCTCTGTTACGGGCTTGTACATATGTATAAACACAACTTAAAGTCGTTAGACTATAACATCATGAGGTTTTCATAGAACAAAGGTTTATCAAAAGAAAACGTTTAGAACATTCGACATAACAATCACATTTGTGACAGGACACATTTGTTACCTGACTTACTTATAAGAAGAGTAGACACAACATAGAGGGAAATATGAAAGAATGTAAAGGTGGTTGATCATAAAGTTTGGAGGTATTCACATAATATATAGTAGTTACAGCATAATACAATGCCTATTGCACACAACAAAGATAAGCAATGATATATCATACAATTGTTGGACCAAACAATTAATTCATTTGACATAACACAGAGATGCAGTGACAGGAAATAAAGGCATCTGCACATAACATAAAGAAGAAATGACAGGAAGTAAAGGCAAAGCGACAAAACACATTAAATATTTACATTTTAAGACAGTTCCGGCGTTCCATAGTTTTTGAAGATTTTCATTTGCTGTTCAGGCCCTTTGGTATTATTCACCTCTCTTTTAATGAGACCAGTTCAACCTCTTCTTTGAATTTTTATAAGTAGTTAATAACTACAACTTATTGAAGGAAAACGGAAAGTCAAAATCGATTCTAGCTATTTTCCTACTGTTAAACATTTGCTATAACCAAAAGAAAATTGAGAGCGCCAGAAGGTATAATGTTTGACTTTTTTTAGGTTCCTCAGAGCATCGAATAGCGATTAATCAGCTGGAGTCAAGAAAGAGGGATGTGGAACCAGAAAAATTTAGCAATCCTTTAAATAATGTTAATTCCGATCCATCGCAACAAAACCTACAGTTACAAAATAAAGAAGAAATTTCAGATTTGGAGATGCAATTAAACCAGAAAATAAAGCTACTCTTGGTAGAAGGTAAGGCCTTTCAATACGCTGTGGAGTTGTCAGAATATTTAAGTAGGATCTTCGGTGGATTTTTCAACAGTCAAAATATTTAAACAGAAGAAAATAATACTTACTAATTAACACGTTCATCGGATGATGATTTTTCTATTTATGACCATACAAGAAGCATTGAAGAAAAATGTTTATTTCAACCTTAATACTGTAATTTGTCCCCTACCTAA
The DNA here is from genome assembly GCF_963676685.1 of Mytilus edulis. NCBI lineage: Eukaryota > Metazoa > Mollusca > Bivalvia > Mytilida > Mytilidae > Mytilus > Mytilus edulis. Next base: position 29,365,390 of record NC_092355.1, on the reverse strand, counting down.
CAATTAAATGGTGACAATAATCACAATGTTAACAAAAGGATTATAATTAAGGATTAAAGAAAGTATAGCATGAATAAAACAGTCATAATAAATAAACATCTTTTAATTGTGAATATATGTATAATAGTTAACTTAGGCTAACAAGGACTTTCAATACTGTAACAGTTTATTTTAAAGTTGTAAATGAATCATTTAAGCCTAAAACCTATGTTCAATAAAATACGCCTACCTCATGAAATTGCAGTAATTCCAAATACATTTATCGCACCAGTTCCATGTTATAACAGGAAATTTTATGATCGTCCTCTGTCGATTATTGATTTGAATGAGTGTCGGAACGTCATCAACGACTCACTCCGTACTTTCAGCACGAAATGGATAAAACGAGAAAATGTGACAAAAATTCCTTTGATTCCTCTTTTTAATTCAGTAGTGTTGTCCTATTCCGCGCATCAAACATAAGTGGACAAAGTATTTGTTTTTGTCTCGGCTGATAAGGTTGCCAATAATATCACTATTATTTGACGTAAATAAAACATGAATTTTACGTTGAGGTTCTGCAAAAGAAATCACGAATTCACCAATATTCAAACTGACTCTATTTTCGGAAAATAGCATCTAAAACAAACATTAAGGTTTAGCTCCCTCTTTACCAGCAGAATCATATAAAATGAAAGTTCCAACTATGAACTGGCTTCCGAAGCTGGACAAATAAAGGCAACAGTAGTATACCACTGTTCAAAACTCATAAATCCATGGACAAAAAACAAAATCGGTATAACAAACTAAAACTGAGGGAAACGCATTAAATATAAGAGGGGAACAAAACGACAAAACACTAAAATGTAACACACACAGAAACGGACTAAGCATTAGACAAAATCCTATAAGAATAACAAATATAACATCAAAACCAAATACACGAATTTGGGATAGATAAGTACCGTGACACGTCTTATAGTAATGTGAATTCACACTAAAAAATAAGAGAAAACACACGACACAACGGAAACACAACAATAAAATGTAACACACACAGAAACGAACTATAATATAACAATGGCCATATTCCTGACTTGGTACAAGACATTTTTAAAGGAAAAAATGGTGGGTTGAACCTGGTTTTGTGGCATGCCAAACCTCCCTCTTTTATAGCCATGTGAAATATAACATTAAAATGACAACACAACATTACAGAACTACAATATAAATAAATAGGAGAAGATAATTGACAAAGAAATACACGAATAATAGCTAACAAAAGGCAACAAGTTTAAAATTTTAATACGTCAGAAGTGCATTTGGCCACACAAGACTTACTAGTGACGCCCAGATACAAAAGTTTGAAAGCCGAAACAAGTACAAAGTTGAACAGCATCGAGGACCAAAAGTTCAAAAATGTTGTGCCAAAAACGGCCCGGGTTTTCTGTTAGGTACCAGAACATCCCTATTATTTAGAATAATTTATACTTTTGCAAACAGTAAATTTTATAAAGTGACTATACAAAAGATATATGATAAAACTGAAGTATTAACTAATTACAGGAAACAACCGAAATACACTACATAACCCGACGAAATGCAGCACATCCGAATAAGTTTAAACCTCAACGCCAAGTGACGTCATATTTGAAATTATAAAAAATGACAAAAAAAATTACGTCACATTTGAATTTGTAAAACAGATCATAAAAAAATGAAAAATGACGTCAGATTTGAAAGAATAAGAAAGAATAAGGATTGATGTAAGATTATATTTGAACTAAATACTGATATGTATTACATTTATTAACAATGCACATTTCAATACTTATTAATATCAAACTAAGGTAGCAATTAACTATATTATATGTCCGGTTTGTTTTGAATCAAACTTCAAACGTAAACCATCGTACAGATTACGTTGAACAAAATGAAATCTAATTAATGAAGGCGGTGATTAATTTTCTGTACCATAACACATGAATATAATATAAACGACGTGAACACATTTGAGAAAATCCGATGAGAATTACAAATATAACATTAAACATTTAAACTAAATACATGAATTTGGGATAGATAAGTACCGTAACACGTCTTATAGTAATGCGAGTTCACACTCAGCAAAACAGTAACAATCGGTAATAAGTCACGTTTGATAATTAAAAGATAAGACGATGTAATGACAAATCACAATCTACCATGTGGTAAAAATGTCCTTAGCTAGTTTGGTCAGAGACACATCGTATGGATCCACCAATTCGTGATGGTGTCCATAAAATGTACGGAGTGTCAATTTTAATCTGTCCTCCTCATAACTTTGTTGGAGCAGTTTCTGCGTAAGGAGCACACTCCTGTATATGAAGTCCGTATAGTGTGAACAAGCACGAGAATAACGTATTAATTGTGATATGTAAACACCATACGACGGGACAGAGGGTATGCTACTGCTGAGAAATGGGAAATTGATAATTGGAAAGTTGAAATCGTCCCGTTTATCATAGATTTTCGTGTGAAGTCGTCCATCTGCGTCAATATTGAGGAAAAGTTCAAGGTATGAAGCAGTCCTTCTGGTATCAGTAGTATCCTTAATTTCAAGTTCACTGGGATATGTGAGATGTAAGTATTGGCTGAAATATGGGTTATTCAACGATAGAACATCATTAATATATCGGAAAGGAAAATTAAAGAATTTCGCAAGGTGCTTTTTCTTTTTGTCTTTTAGAAGGTTCTGAATGAATTCTGCTTCATACGAGTACAAAAACAAATCGGCCAGCAGGGCTGCACAATTAGTACCCATTGGTATACCGACTGTCTGTTGAAATATAAATTCTCCAAACACAACATATATATTGTCGATAAAAAAAGTCCAGCATTTTGATAATATCATCTTCAGTATATTTTCTGGAAGATTCAGTGTGATTCTTCACAAAATATGAATTATTGTAACCCAAAACAAGAAATTTGTATCTACGATTCCCATTTTTATAGAAAAAGCTCTGTTTTATGAGATGGTGAAGTCGATCTTTCAACTTTCAACAAAACACCTTACAGATATAGATTTATTTAGTCTTCTATTCTTTTTACTATTACACTTGGTAGAATCAATAACCTTATAATAAATTGTTCAGATAGGGCCTTTGAAAATAAAGAAATTAATTACCTTTTGAGTTGGAAGTATTTGATAAATTGCATGCTTATATTGGTGATTTCGATTTTGTTCAAAGTTTTGATTTTTCTACCCTATACACTACTCATTAGGAAAAAATCACAAATCTAGTTAAATGGTTATTTGAAAAGTCTGAATGCGAATATCACGAATATACCTGGTCAAAAATCTTTTAGGTTAGTTTTAGTAACAACAAATAAAAGAACTATGTCAGTTGGAATGGTGAAGTTGAAATCATCCCTTCGTAAATTTTACGGACGCCATCACGAGTTGGTTGACCGTTATGGAATAACCGTTTCACAAATGATATCGGATATGTTCCTTACGTCGTAACTACAATCCCCTTCCCTTTCATGAATGTGACCTACCGAATTAGACTAGTTACCGGATTTGTAATCACATAAGCAACACGACGGGTGCCACATGTGGAGCAGGATCTGCTTACCCTTCCGGAGCAAATGAGATCACCCCTAGTTTTTGGTGGGGTTCGTGTTGTTTATTCTTTAGTTTTCTATGTTGTGTCATGTGTACTATTGTTTTTCTGTTTGTCTTTTTCATTTTTAACCATGGGGTTGTCAGTTTGTTTTAGATTTATGAGTTTGACTGTCCCTTTGGTATCTTTCGTCCCTCTTTTGGATCTGCTTTGATACGATAACTGCACTTGCATTTTCACTTGATAACGTGTTTGTGTGCTCTCGAGATGACGTTTATCGTCAAGTTATCGCAATTTTAATAGGGACTAGCTGTGCAACACTTATTTCGGACCTGTTTCTGTATTGTTACGAGTTACAATTTCTGTACTACTAACGGAAGGGACCGTTTTCATTCAGTCGCAACTCCTCTGAAACCATTTAAAGTCGGACAAATTTGTGATATGACGCATAAATGGAGTGTCTTGTACTTCCTAAATTTGTCGTTAAAAGAATATTTTTTTCCACAATAAAGCTATTTTTTTTAAAGAAAATATTCAAATTCGGAGACCTCTATAGATCAGTGTCTTATACGCTTTCGTGCATGCTCAGTTGACGTACTTCCCGCGAAATGTGAAATAACCAGTTTGGGTTTTGTTCACATGTTTGCATATCTAGATTATTTATTTTCAACGTAATTGAATGGTTTTTTTTAACTGCAAATAAGATCTTGCAACTTGTCAAAAGATTTGGAGTAGCGTTAACAGTTTCTGAGATACAAGAGGGGTTGATTCCTGATGAAGTGTTTAAGATTGTATTTTTCATCCGATTTAGATGGATTTTTTTCATTGTGCAACACATTATGATCTCTATCAGTATCGTCAACGGATTTCATGTAGCTACTATGGTTATTGGGTAAAACACTGTAAAAGGATGAACAACTACTACTGAAAATCACACTTTGGTCTCTTATGGAGAGTTATTTCATTGACAATCATGCCATATCATTTAATATTTATATTTGAATTTGTTATCATTCCCGTGATATTGAATTTTGACATATGATTTACTATTCAGGATTATGTATGTGTTCTTTAAATGAATTACTAATTCAAAGAGAACTGCATTTTTAATTTTATGGTGTTTGTACATTTACATCTCGATTTGTTCGATTCGCTCGTGAATGTAACAACGTATTTGATTTTAATGAAAGAAACCTCTGTATTAATGGAATAATTATTCAACCAGGGTTTTCAATATCATATCACTAACTAGTTAAAACATTTACTGAATGTTATCATCGGTACAACGACATCATTCGTTAGTATAAACAACATGTCTACGTTCAGGTATTTCAAATCCATTTGTTTATGGTAATATTCTATACAATGCCCAAAAATGTCGTCATTCACCTCAAAAACTAACTTAACATTCAAACAGACTTATTCAGAAGGGACATAATTACGATACTGTTGTCAGGTCATTAAGGATTGCATATTTTGGTATCAATATTGATTCACTCATAGGGTCTTTGCATTAGAAATAAACACATTTATTCTAACACCAGTTGTTGGTATGATACGGGTTTTGTTCTTCTCATACATTTTAAGATGGTATGATACTAAACCCCTAACGAGATGGATTGAGCTTGTTTTTCATATGATGAAGACGTATTCTTTCAATCAGTTTAATTGAAGTCTGGAGCTGGCATGTCAGTAACTGCTAGTAGTCCTTTGTTAATTTGTGCGTCATTTTAACCATGGCGTTGTCAGTTTTTTAAGTTTCTTTTCTGACATTGGAATCGGACTACCTTTGAACTGAGTTTTACTGTGCGTAATGCAAAAAACATGTTTAACCCGGCGGTATTTTTGTGTCTGTCCCAAGTCAAAATCTGGCCTTTGTTAGTCTTGTGTGTTTTTTTCTTTTAATTTTAGTTCATTTAAATGTTTTGGATTTTTTTGTTACGCCAATTTTCACTGAACTAATATACATTTTTTTAAGGGTCAGCTTCCGCCTCCAGGTGTGGAATTTTCTCACTGTAATGCGCCTATTTGAAACCTTTGGCTGTTTTCTGCTCTTTGGTCGGGTTTTTTATTTGATTCATTCCCTTATTTCCATTCTCTACTTTATTGTTGCATATGTGATATTTTTCTGTAAAGGTGTTTTTGGGAGGGATTTAAATGCAAACACGTATATCAGAATTAAATACGTTTCTGGGTTTGTATTTATTACGAAATAAGTGCGGACCACAAAGTTTACAATTCTTGTACCATATTAGTATTCCTCAGTACAGAAAGAAATACATTTTTGACGTCACTTTGCAAACTGTATGATAAGAAAACCTTATTTTGATGGACACATCATTATGTTTAAAAAAAATCCCCGCTCAAATCGCATTACATTTTTGAAGTATGTAATGCAATCCAATCCCATTTTACTGTTTACGTTGTTACAAATTATGAGCTTGTTATTCTAAAAACAAAAAAAAAAATCACATTTTAATTCATTTGATATATAAAATTGTTTTTAGAAGCAGGAAGAATGAGTTCCCGCAGATCCAGTGGTACAGGTAAGCTGACCATAATTTATAAAAAATAATATTATGTCCTGTTGAATTTGGTTTATTTACCTTATGATTTAATCCGATCACCACTGATTGTCTGATTGTCTAATTTTCGACTTTATCATTTTCTAAATGATGGACATTTATAACAATGTATTAGATTCATAAATATAGTTAAGTCTCAAATCATAATTCCTTTAATGCGAAGTAAAAGCATGTACAGATTAATAAACTGTCAGAAGTAAGGACAACCACATATTTCTTAGTTCACTTTTTAAATGTCATATGAGATTCTGTCATCACTTGGCACCCACAAAGTCTGAAATCACTTAATCCAGTCCCTTCCAACTTTAAGTTATTGATTCGTAGGGTATCTAGTATCGAGTCTTATATTCTGTTCAGTCAACAAACATGACGGTCATGCTTGAAAAAAAGCAGAATGTTAAAACGCCATATATGTTTATATCTTGAAAACCGTTATAAGTAGAGAAAATCTGACAGGACAAAATGTTCATAATGTCAAGATCCATTTACATCGCAAATTAACAAAATTATCTAATGTATTTTATATGAATCATTACCCTTAACTGACTACTTTTGTCTATCATTATGTATTTGCCAATCATCGGAAACACAATAATATACAAGACCTACAAAAATCCAAATACATCAATGCCTAATTGATGCCTCCTTTATGAGAAAATATTTGATTTGAAATGCTGAGGGTAACCAATTTGTTTTGTGTTTTTGACAAAACTAACATCCATAGAGAATTTTGACTAGAAGTACATTTATATTCTAGTTTATTATATTGGAGAGTGATCATTGTGTGATATGGATTTTGATGAGCGAATCATTCTCTTTAGAGCCGCTGGCTAAATATTTGTGTGTATTTAGTTCCTAATAGTAACAGATCATTTACACTCCAACGTTGAACAGAAATATATTTGAAATTTACATTGTGACATTAAACAAACGAAGAATTGACATACTATATTTACGTAGTACCTTTATAATTTTTTTTTTAACAAAAGTTAAACCTATTGCAGGATCAATGGCAGATGAAATTCGAATGAGTCCAGCAATTTCAGGTAATTATTTTACTTTTATGCAGATTAAAAAAAACATTTTTTGTAAAAACAGAGAGTCTAAGGTCCAGATTTTGATTCAAGTTAGCAAAATTTGATGAAGGAATGCAGATAACTGATGTGAATTTGCATTTAAAAGAACAAATGAATAAGATTATAACTTATAAATATTAATATATCTTTACAAGTATAGATATTTCTTGCTTGATTTTTAATGTTTTTAATTTGGCATTTTAAGGGGAGGTAACTCTGAAATAGTGCATTTTCTGAAGGAATCTACATGGAGTTTTGCTTTTTTTTCATTTTAGCCGGAAAAAACTCACGGTGGCCCTATCTTTTCTCTTGATATTCTCAAAGCATTTTCTAAAAGCTATCTTCTCGTAATTTTTTTTCAATCTATCATTTAGTATAGCTTCTAATCACAAAATGATGTTTTTTCCTGTATAATCCATACAAAACGTGTCATTTTGTCACTACCTGTAGCTTGAGAAAATGCGCGGAGACCCATCATTTTTATTATATTTTTGAACATATATCAATATATACTACGTTTTGGTATGAACATATTCTATCATTTTTAATTTAGACTCCCATAATACCTTAACATAATAGTTTCAGTATTTTGAGATAGAAACGAAATGATCATTTTTAAATAGAAACGGAACTGATTATCTTACAGAAAGAGAAGGAAAAAAATGAAAAGGCCTTCCGGCTAACTATAATTACTTTACTACACTGCATTTAAAACTTTGTGGATAGTTGGTTATTGGCAATTAAACCACATATTAAATTTACTAAAAATTGCTTAAAGGCATTGCATTATTACTTGTTATAGGTCATAATATACCTTGATTTTATTGGATGCTTCACACACACAGTTTGAAAGAAAGACACTCATTGTATTTGAATTCACATTTACAAAGCATTAAAGCATTAGTTTACCCAATTTGTGTTTCAAGTGTACAATTTCAATTGTTGTTAAAAGTAAAAGGTAGAAATACTAATTTATTACCTGTTTCGTTTACGAACAGATAAAAAGAACAGACTAATTGTGTCGATTTATTAGTACAATTGTGAAAGGGGTCTCTTCCGGTATAAATTAATAACTAGAAGACTTTCTAAGGTTCGGATACTTTATAACTCTGAAATAACAAAATTATAAACATTAATGATAGTTCATGTAACATATAGAATATATTATACACCTTTTATATCACAGACAATTTTAATACAGTTCAAACGATTCCTAATATAATAGTGTTACTTTAAACAGTAGATACACATTTACTATGGAATGTTCATTCATTCAAGCGTGTAGTGAAATGTACATCAGATGTCACATGTACTTTAACAAACCGGTTTCTGTGACCAACATTTAAAAATAACGGTAACCAGTTTTATTGCGTTTACAACCAAATAGAATTAAATGTATCTTAAAATTACTTGTCACCAGTACATGAAAGTTTACAATTAAACTTAATAAATATTACAACATTCAAAAAGTATTTACTATGTCTGAATACCGAAATATAAATTCTACCACTGATTTGCTAGAAACGCGCAAATCGCCAATGGAAATAATCCATGACTAACTATCATTTCTATAGTAAAAAAATATACAAAAACTACAAATTATGCGCTTACCACTTGTGGAGTGAGTTCTCCGGTAAATAAGGACCTTGGCACAAAGTAAATAATCTACATCAGAGTCCTGAAAACCAAAATACAATAATAAGAACGGACTCTTCGTAATTATATAAAATACTAATCACATGACAATTGTATTCAATTCCTCCATATAAAAATAGCATTACACAATATGTAACTCGAATATTCTTTTCACAATATACTGTAACTTATCATACATGCCGCCATTTTCTACATGAAGTATTCGTTAAATACTGTTATTACGATATCTCTAAACATTACATAATTATGCTATGATCAGCGGCAAATATAACATTACTTTATAAAAATATGACCTAGCTTCTTTACCAAAAATACGCTTATTCAAATCTTTCATTCCGATGATATAAAGATGCAATCTGAAGAGTATTTACTCGAAAGTAGGAAAGTTAACCAAATCTATTAATTCGTGTCAAAATGTTAATAAAGAAGAAAGTGCAACTTACTAGTCATGTCCGGAAAACTATAAAGCTGAATATAGTAAATAGATTGAAATTCAAAACAGTGTGGCTGTGGCCATTGATTGACACATTAAATTCATCCATTGACTAGGACAATTTACGTGAACGGTTGTCTGTAACGACCACTATTCACGACGTACCTACGATAGACATTTAAACTGTGGGGTCACCAAAGGTTTCTTAACGCCTTTAATTATAAAATAATTTGAAAAATTAATCAGGAATAACCTTTATATTTTGATTTATATAATTGATATAAATCAAAACATCGTGTTATTTCTGATTAATTTTTCGAATTACTTTATTAAGGTGTTGAGAACCTTTGGTGACCCCATAGTTTAAGTGTCTTTAAAAAGTACATAGTGAGAAGTGGTCGTTACATACAAACGTTCACCTAAATTGTCCCAGTCAATGGATGAATTTAATGTGTCAATCAATGGCCACAGCCACACTGTTTTGAATTTCATTCTATACAATCTGTAAATATGGGTTTCTGATATGATATAATCTGAATCAATAATGGACGTCTTTCACTGACCAGTGTCCAGGTAAATTCTACCCAAGGTGCACAAAGGAAAACTCAACTTAACCGCCAATAACTAAGAACCAAAACAAGAGTTCAGTTTCAACTCCCATGAATATGTATGAGTAACATTACTCAATACGTAAATTATATACCAAATCAAGTCATAAAGGATAAATATCCTTTAGTAAAAATACTTTGCAAGAGTGAAATAATTAAACTAAAGACTCAATAAGAATTTGATAAGTAGATTTTTAATATGAATCAATGATTTCAAAAGTGCAAATTACATAGTTTATGGAGCATGAAAAATCACTCTGCTACACAATCAATGAACCTTACATAACGTAAAAATGGAAAATTGTTTATAAAACTTTAAATTAAAAAAAATAAATTATGAATATGTTTTTTATAACTAAATCATGTAAATGGCTAGTTTTTATTATATAAAATTTATGTACAAATACTTTTTTCTCAAGAAAATTCTATAATCTGTCCAAATTTAGAAGAAATTTACTTTTTAACTGTTTGCTTCCAGTAAACGATTTGCCGATAGGTTTTCTGTATGCAGTGAACTCAGCGTGACCTTTCTCATAAAAATATGAGTATTATTGTATATGTTATACACGTGCTCAATATCCATGCTTCTTTGAATACTAATGTGACAACCGGTAAACGACGGCTTCAAAACACGATAATTAATTAGCTCCCACACTTTCACACCTTAACAGACATAGAGAATTTTTTTTAACAATTATATGATATGGATGCGTAAAAAATGATAAAATCGTGCACATAAGACTTAGTTCATGATATATACATGCATTGGTTTAAGAATTGGGTGAACATTATTTTTCGCCAGTCACTCGTTTCATATGACTTTAAAACAAGTCAAATGTTATACAATACATGTGTTACAAGTTAAAGATATTAAAGACAAAAACATATAAAAGCATGCTCATGTTTCTGATTAACAAAGTGTTGGAAAGCTAGTGTGTCTCTTTTAACAATTAAGGTCAGCACGATCAAACTGTGTGGTCGGATATGATGCCCGTAAAGTTTTTATTAAATCAAAAACTATACATCTACTATTCACTCCGGTATGGAATAAATTAATGTTGTTTTTGTATGTAAGTATTTACTAGTTCTTTAATGTATAATCCTTAGTCCGTTGTATTAGAGTTTTATATATACAACCAGTAACCCTACCCATCCGTAACATCTGACAAAATATAGCTTTGATTAGTTTCTAATAATTATACGTTTGACAACAAGAAGTAATGGGCATTACTCAGTTCAATTGATTATCAGAATGCTCAATAAAATTGTAGAATGTAGATGGCCTTAATTATGAAGTGGTCCATGGGAACATTCTTTATATTTGTCGAGTATTTGATGTCTGAAATTTTTAATTTTAAGTATCGTAAGAAATCTTAGTTCGATGGTGAAAGTAGCTAGTTTAAAATCTAAAATGAATGTTCTCGAGACTATTTTTACTTCCACTCTAAATAGTAGATATACTGTGTATTATATTGAAACACCAGTCTTGTTTGTAGCCTGGAGAGAACAGTCAACAAGAATTTTCAATATACACTATAAAGATGATTTCCTTCAAGTGCATCGGTTTTCAATTGCATGGCGGACTTGTTAAATGTTAAAACATGAAAAGGTCAAACTATAAAGTTATAAAAGCGCCTTATACTATTTGATTAATAAAGATTAACTTATAACAATCTTTGGTGCATGCTGTTTTTGTTTTGACAAATAAGCACATACAATTATAATAGAAGTAAAAAAAAGTCAACTTTTGTGGAGAGACACCAATTTAGCCGTCAATAACCCATATTTATATCGAATGTTTCGATCAGAGATATATCATAGATAGTTGATTTATGGAATATTCACATGAACTTGTCTATTGTTTGCGATTCATATTATCTCATATATTGGGTTCAAATTATGTTCACTTCTCAGGAGACGGGTAAATCATTTCTGTTCACATAAAGCATGTTTGCAACATTTGGTCTGTTATGTAACAGGATAACGAATTAGAGCATATAAAACAATAGAAATCTAACTGTTTTATATCGTTCGTAATATTACGGATGTACTGGTTTTATTTGAAAGCCTTGAACTCTTTGTTTTCCAACTTTTGTAAAATTATCTTTTTTCATTGTTGCTTTTGCAGATGATAACCTGTCATATTGTGCGTAGTTTGGAAGAATACAAAGAAGTTGAGCATAATTAAGGATTTGCTGTATGCAAGAATTTTTGCATTCGGGAATAAAGCAGATGCTATTTGTGAATGTTCTAGTCCGTGTAGAGCACTGTATTCTCTTGACAACTTTATGTTTTGAAATATGAATTTGAATTTTTGTTCTTTAGCTTGAATGTTGCTAATATATCAGATGTGCATATAGAAATAGATATAAAATCATCACATGGAGAGGATTTGTATCTCTAGATGCATGACAGAAGATATAGAGATAAATGTGCGGCTCTTGTTGTATCCATTTGCATTTAAAAAAATCCCCGTTTGTTACTGTGTTACGTATTTGTTTTCGTTCATTATTTTGTAATGAGGCCGTTAATTTCTCATTTGAATTGTTTTACAGTTGTGATTTTTAATAGCTGACTTTGCGGTATCGGCTCATTTATTTGTTATTGTTGAAGGCCATAAAGTTAGCTGTGTCAATCAATCTCTTGTGCAGCGTTGACAATTAAACCACATCTCCTTTTTATATATTTAAAATCTTTTCCGTGAAATTGAACATACACATGAAACTCAACGAACTGTTTGGTAAGGAGAAGTGATTTTGTTCAAAGATGTTCTGCAGTGTGTTTAAAGACAACATTTAACAAATTAATATGTGTTATGTAACTTTGTTATTCATTATTGTGGTTAAACATTAGTGTACTTTTTGTTATGTTTGATGTCGCGTTATGCTACACAATGTTTTAATAATTTAACTACCCTTTCTATATTGAAACGCCTGCTCTTTTAAAATTTGTTGAAATATCTGGCGTATTAGGTTATAGGCCTGGTAATTTTAATAACAATTAGCTTTTCGTAATGTTCAATTGTATTGTTTATTTCTGTGTTTCTCTGTCCTGTATGTTCTCCCATTTATTTACATTGTAGTCCTGTCATGTAATGTTGTCATTTTAATGTTATATTTAACATTGAGGTTTGGCTAGCGACAAAACCAGGTTCAACCGACATTTCTTTTTTGAATGTTCTGTACCAGAAAAATTACCATTGTTATATTATAGTTCGTTTCTGTGTGTGTTGCATTTTAATGTTTCTGTTGTGTCGTTGTTCTCTTGTAATATTTGATGTGTTTCCTTCAGTTTTAGTTTGTAACCTGGATTTGTTTTTTTCTTAATCGATTTATGAATTTCCAACAGCGGTATACTCCTGTTGCCTTTATTTGAAATTTTGTTTCTTGCATCTTGCATTTCTTAAAATATAAATAGAGAAAAATGAGAAATAAATAAGAAACAATGTTGCGTGTGATTCATATTAATCTACAACTTTATATCGAATGGACCGGTCAGTTTAGGATTCAGTTTAGATTTTTGTTATGTAATTCTTAGTTGTACTAATAGACCGTGTATATTTACGCAAAACATTCATTTTGTCAATTTTAACTGAAAAATAGATTTTGCAAATTGCTCTGCCCTAATTAATTGGTTTTCTTAAGGTCTTTGAAAGTTTCTGCATTTTCACTTGCAATGCAAACTATTAACACCGTTATGTAATGTATTTAATTGCATCATTCATGTCCACTTTTATAATAAATAATTTCCAAACGAAACGAAAGAACTAAAGCCACAATCATCATAACACCTATCAACTGTGTCGAAATACCATGGTTTACTGTATGTGGTAAATAAAACAATTATAATAAAAATCTGCTGTTAATAAAATAACACTATTTTTTGTGATTTAACTTAAATGTTTGCTTCTTTGAAATTTTAAAGACAAGTTTCAACGGACTTGTCATTTCTGGGAATTTTGTCGGATCCCCAAACAAATAAACGAGTTAAAAACTTATTTTGCCTCTTATATGAATAAAACTAAATCAACACAACCGAAAAAAAATGAACTATCAATCAACTGAACAATAAAACATCAACAAAAGCAAGTAATATCAAGTCCTACATATTTGAGAACAACTATGTATTTAGCCCAATCAGGAACGAGACGCAACTTTCCGGATTTTTTTAAAGTTGATGATTGAATAGCGGAAACTTTGGAATGTTTAACAAATATCATTTTTAATAATCTTACTGCATAAAACTCATGTATATGAAAGAAAATGTGCAGTTTTATTACTTTATAGAAGCTATTAGAGCGTTTTTGTATGCTGTTAGAATCCGATGAAACACAAAGTTTCCCCGTTTACAGTTATTTGTACCGTCATAATTGGCCACCGAATTTCTTTAAAAGTTATCTTTTTTCGCCAAATGAATTAAGCACTATTTATGAAAAACAAAAAAAGAAATATATTTGAGTGCAGTTTTTGAATAAAACGTCAAACTGTATCACTATAAACCAGTAAAAGTTTGAAATGGCCTGAATCTTTACTCGACTGTACTGATTTTTACTCGACCAGTCCTAGGTGGTCTGAAATTTACTTTATAATACTCGAATGTTGTCTGAGCCATACTTTACAGTCTGAAATTATACTCGGCCTTTACTCGACCTGTACTTAACCATTTTATTCGCTTCTGAACCATACTTGACCTAGTCGGAAACATGATCAACTTAATCTGAACCATACCCGACATAGTATGAACCATACTCGACCTAGTCTGAACCATACTCGACCAAGTTTCCACCATACTACATCAATTTTTTTTTATCTATTGTGCTTCGTTCATTTGGGAATTGTTTTTAACAACAGCTATTTCCTCTGGCTAGAAATTGGAACCATGATTTGAAATTAGAAATGTATTCAATATAGCACTAAAACACAAATTTCACAATACCTAAAACATAATATAACTCCAGCACCATATTCATCAACACTTATGACTAATATACATACACTGAGCAAAACAAGTTTAGCAACACAGATTTGATTTTATTACAATTATGACAATTCAGTCAGAAACAACATGAATGTTTACCACTCTCATTCACTAGGAATTTCTTTGTTTGGAGCTCAGTATGGTCAAAATTTGGAAATGGGTATAGTGTTATTCAAAATCAATAGTCAGTCCCTGCCCCACGTGCATCAATAACGGATTGAAAAACACTTCAATAGCTGCCCTTGGTGTATGCACTTGTCTTGTGGCCGGAATAAATTTGTCACGTGTTAATGTACGTCGAAGAAAGCGTTCCTTATTTTGCGTTATTTTTTTGTTTCTAACAGAAATCGGCCAATCCTATGCAGTTCCAGTTTGTCGATATATGTTGAGATATACACATTAAATCGAGCCGTGACGTCGGCAACATTCGTTCCAGCATCAACTATCCCAAAAGCTCTCTGGCGGTCATTTTTGTAGAGGCCTGGTAGACGCTCCAATGGTGTGTATCTTAACGTCAGTGAAAAATAAATTTCAAATTTCGTTTTAAAAGTGCAGGTAAAGAAGGTAAAACATCGATTACACGTGCAAAGCTTAAATGGTTTGTACTTGTTTGGCTTAATAAATATTTTGATATGAGCGTCACTGATGAGTCTAATGTAGACGAAACGCGCGTCTGGCGTACTAAATTATAATCCTTTCACCTTTGATAACTATTCGAAATCAATCACACAAATATCCGGTTAGGCTGGCTGTGAAATAATCTATTTCTAAAAGAAGTTAAAATCATACAAATGAAATATACAAAAGTTTTCAAAATGCTACTAATACATAAAGATATTGTAGATAAGTGATAAAATCTAGTTTTCTTGTAAATTCATACTTTTCTAGTGGGTAGCTACATAATCATGATAATGGTTATTTTAAATAAAAGTGTAATTCCAATATAGATACATGTATGCCTATCAGTATGAAGGGCAGTAACAACTAATCAATTTTGACGCAAACAGAGTAAATAAAAGTAGTATACCGCTGTTCGAAAGTCATAAATCGATTGAGTCAAAAACAAATCCTGGTTACAAACTAAAACCGAGGGAAACACATCAACTATAAGAGAAAAACAACGAAACAACAGGAACACTAAAGTGAACAAAAAACAAACGATCATGCAACACAACCAGAAACGAACTATAAGAAAACAACTGCTATTTTCCTGACTTGGTACAAGACATTTTAAGAAAAATAAATGGTGGGTTCATCCTGGTTTTAAAGCTAGCCAAACCTCTCACTTGTATGACAGTCGCATGAAATTCCATTATATTGTCAACGATGTGTGAACACAACACACAGAAACAAAAGTAAAAGAGTCACAAATAGGAGTACAACAGCAACACCAACCCCAGCTAAATCTGGGGTGATATCAGGTGATCCGGAAAGGTAAGCAGATCCTGCTCCACATATGACATCATTTACTGGTAACATGTAGAGTTACATAAATTCTTATACATGGCCTAATAGAATTCTACAGTTCAATTTTACACTATGAGTATGCATCAACTTCACTGTGTGATAGAAACAGATGTACACTTTTGGCTATCAAAAAAGTGTCATTTACTGAGTTTAAGAAGGTAATATTCAGTCAAAATATGGTAAATTACTATGTTTATAGCATTTTGAGTATATAAAGTGAAGAAAAAAAACGGACAATTATACTGTTAACCGTTACAAAATGTATGAAACGACACTGTAGAGATGAAATATGAGGTACCAGGCTTAATTATTTTAGGATTTTACTAAAATATTTACAAAGGTCAGTCATTATGAATTATGAAATCACTCGTGGAGCGAAATAAGGTCTGAAGAACTCTAATAAGGTCCTCTATTTGACATTAATTATCACGAGTTTAACATCATTGCCTTAATCCTCTTATATTTTGTAATTCATGACGGTTTGGGTCATTTAAGTTTTTTTTTTTTTCCCACTTAAATGATCAACAAAGGTGTTAATTATCGGCTTCCATAATCATGTCATTTTAACTGTTATACAAACAAATATGTTTATTCAGCTTTAATCGCTTTTGATGATGATTAGGTTACATAAGAAATACAACTAATTTGAATTTTGATCATTAGGTCTGCATTTTTCGAAAATTCTTACTTTCGAACTTCGAGACATCGGGGTCAATTTACATTAATTTTATAAAATTTACTCGGGTTAACCGAGTATTAGAATCAACCAAGTTCGACTCATCAGAGGAAACTATGTATTGTACAAACGGGAATTTTACCGGGACCTAGAAATTCCTTCGACTCACCCGAGTTTTCGAGTACACAACGAGGTTCGACTGTATTATAATTTTTAAGATAAAAGACAAAAACGTAAAAAATTTGTAAAATCATCATCAAAGGGCAATAACTCCTATTGTAGAAGTTGTCTGACAAATTTGACGTATATTAACAATTAGTAGAGCTCATCATTCTAAACTTTTTTGCTCAGTCAGATTTTCTCTATTAATAACGGTTTTCAAATATAAGACAACACTTGAATTTTTAACCTTTGGTCTTTTTCTAGCCATGGTGGCCATGATGGTTTGCAAATATATTTTGATCTTTTATATCTTTACTTCACATTTAAAAATTAAAAAAAAATATTATTATATTTTATTCGACACTCTTATTTACTTTGTCCTGTTAATTCCATTTGGAGCTGAGTATTGTTGAAGACCGAATAGATTTCGTTTAGGTTTTGAAGATGTTGTTGACTTCCTCATTGGTGTTACCCCACATCTCCATCTTAAGCTTTACAATATTGGAAAAACTTAAAATTTGCATGTTTCCCGAGGGCATCACAAGCAAAGTAGTCAGCACTTCGGTGTTGACATGAATATCAATTATATGGTATTTTTTTTTTTATAAATTAACTGTTTACAAAAGAATGAATAATTCGAAATGCTAAGGATTTTCTTATCCCAGGCATAGATTACCTTAGCCGTATTTGACACAACTTTTGGGAATTTAACTTTAAACTTGTTTGGCTTTCTATTTTTTTTTATCTCAGCTTCACTGATGCGTCTTATGTAGACAAAACGCTCGACTGGCAAATCAAATGATAAGCCTGGTACCTTTAATAACTATTAATATGAATTACCACTCATACTGTTTCTTCTTACCCTGGAATAGATTACCTTAGCAATATGTGCTAAAAAAATGTTTAGAAAATTTGGCCCTCATTGTTCTTCAACTTCGTACTTTATTTAGCCTTACATCGATTGTCTTTGGAAACGAAACTAGCGCCTGTCTTGTAAAATATTAATTCTGGTATCTCTGATGATTTTTTAAGAAGTTCTTCATATCTATGGCACTGAAAACAATCTTACATATTTTGATCAATAAGTATGCTGTATGTATGTATCATTTTCATTATCTAGTACTTGTAGCAAAATAAAAATAAAGAATTATTAACAATAATTAATATTGTTTGTATACATCTTTGTCTAGGAGTGATCTAAACACTCTTAATAAATCTCATTATATACCAATTATAGACTGATGTTAAGATTGCCAATCAAACAAACTCGTTAAAAAGTTTGTTAAAGTACAAAGGCTTAGCAATCTTCATATGAGCGTTGTAATGAAAATTTTAAAATCAAGACGTCCTAATAGACCTTTTCAACATCTCTCGACACCTACAGTTGAGAACGACTACGACAGGTAAAATGTCTGGGGTCGTCTCAAAAATGATAAAAAAAAAAATGAAATCATTATTTAGTCAAAATAACATGTTTGTTTTTTATTTATTTATTATAAGAAAAATTATGGACTTTAAGTCACATTTCATCTTTTTGGACTTTGAGCTTCTAGCTGTCCTGGTGGAATTTGGAAAATAAAAAAAAACGAACTTAAGAATGTTTAATTGTAGTTAATATTTAGTTAAACAATGTTTTATGTCTGTTGACAAGGGCGGCACTTGTTTACAAAATGTCTGTTAGTTTTGGCCTTGTGTGCCTTCATAATCTACTGAATACTTTGCATATTTTCAATTCACCAATTTGTTGTTCCACTTGAATTCTGTATTCACCAATCACGCGATTAAATTTTCTGTTCTTTCTCTCAAATGTTATGGCTTAGGATTATTTTGAGGTGTAACTTAAGGATGACGATTTAAATAAACTTTGTCTCTAAGGAGAACACAGTCCTCAGGGAAACGCAGCGGATTATTTCTCCCTATTTTGATTGAAAACCTCCCTTATGCATGGTCATACATGTAGATGAGATACAAAAAAATCTTAAGTACGAAAAAACTTGAAAAAGGTACAAAACTTTGTTCCGGAAATTGGATATAGAGAAATAAATTCTGACCCGATGAAAACAAAACAAAATATAATAGCAGTGACAGTGTATAAATAAAATCAACGAAATTTGATCAACTTCTAGTAAGAAACCCAAAGGTCATTTTCAGGAACAGGGGAAGGACACTATGACGAATTCGAAGGGACAATGTATGTTGTTTTCGGGACATCAGTCGTTGGTCTCCAAACCCCTGCTTAGCACTGTCCATATTGATTTTGCAATTTCAATAAGCTCTATAGTATAAACTAACAACTTGAAATATAAATGCCATACGAAGGTATGTAAAAAAAAGTGCACTGCTTAAGATGTTGTAACATTAAAACGAGAAGTCAATTATATTTTTTTTTCAAAATTTATCAGGAAAAACATCAACTCTAACAAAATATCTTGAAGCGGAGAAGTCCGCCATTGATAAAAAAAAATTAGATGTGATATTTTCCTTAGACCTTCAAAATCAACATGTGTAATTATCCCTCCAGAAATTGAATATGTACATCAATTAAGGTGAAGATCGGTTGAAAAATACCAATGTGGTCGTGTTCACAAGTGTGATACGGACGTACGGACAGTCCAGTAATTATTTTTCATAAATTTTTGAAAATTTCATAAAAGCTTTTACACCAACAAATTAATCGTTATTTACATGCGGCAAATATTTGGTAAAAGACTCATAATCATAAAATTGAAGAGAATGCGGATCAGGATGCAGAATGGGTGCTGTATTTACTTTTAATCAATTCAACATGAAATGTCATGTAAATACATACAAAATAAGAATATTATATGACAGAGACATATATTTATTTATTTATTTGGTTGACATATATTCTGAAGCTATATAGTCAAGACAGTATATAACCGTCAATCCAATATGTTACGTATTGATAATCATGATGGTTTTTGTCTTTGAGACGACCCATCCATTTTACCTGTAAACTGTAGGTGTCATTAGTCGGTGTCGAGAGATGTTGAAAAGGTCTAATACAAATACAAAAAATGTTTTTTGCCACATTTTAAATCAAAATTGAAAAAGGTCAAATACTGGTACATAAAAATATGATATAACGGCATTTGAATCATTCATGTGTGATAGAATACAACACACAGTGTTGGCATGCACTATTATAATTATGAATGAATAAAGATTGCTATAAGAAGATGTGGTACGAGTGCTAATGAGACAAATCACAATCCAAGTCATAATTTGTAAAAAGAAACAATTGTAGGTCAAAGTACGGAATCCTGGCTCAAACCGATCAGCCAGCTATAAAGTGGCCCAAAAATTACTAGTGTAAAACTATTCAAACGGGAAAACCATCGGTCTAATCTATATAAAAAAACGAGAAACAAGAAACATTTATGAACCCCGTCATCATGTTCCTGACTTCGGACAGGTGCAAACAAAGTCAGCGGGTTTAAACGTTTTAATATGTACAGAGTTTGATCAGATTCAATGTAATCTTTTTGCAGAACAGTTTAAATCTCTTTTAATATGTTTTAGAATTTATTTGAACACACAACATGTAGAGGTTGGGAATGCTTAACGTGTAGTCAACTTTGCAATTGTTGCATATTTCGTTCTTTCCTGAATATCAAACACCTCAAACGTCAGACTGATTCGAATGTAAATGTAGGGATTTCACGAGTTATGAAAGAAATTGCTGTTCTTTTATTTTAAGATATTGTCCTTCTAATTTTCAAGAAAATGACTTCTGTATGCGTATCTTAAGGAATGTCTAGCATGTCAAAGGTCATTTGCATGCTGTTTGTGTATATGTTTTCCCTCTTATTTTGAACATCGAAATATGGAGATATTTGAGTGCACATGCCGCAAATGCCTCTCATGTAGAACAAACTGTTGTTGTTGTATCTTACGCTGTTTTCCTGATTATCTTCCTGATCAAAATGTAGATTGGTTTGAATGCATATGGTGTAAAAACCCATGACCATCAGCTAAATCAATGCAGAGACCACAACTTGCACCACTTGTAAATGTTATAACAAAACAACCATCATCCAATCAAATACAAAAATCTAAGCTTGGTCCTATTTCAAGTACACAACAGTGCAGCAATCATCGTGAAAAGTGCGTTAATTTTCTTGTTACACTGCTTATACTCATTATAGTAGTGTTACTTCTGTTCTATCTTTTTTTGTTGGTTGTTCAAATTAGATTTGTTTTTGTTTGTGTTGAGAACGATTCTTTGGTGGTGGCTACACAAGAAGCAATTGTTAAAAACTATCTGAAACTTTTTAATGTTTAGATACTTTAGCAGCATGAGATATTAAAATGTTTTATAATTTTTTATTGAACAATATGTAAGTTTTACGCATGACTGATATATCATACATGTGTGTAATTGTAATAGTCGCTTTACATACCAATAGGGAGGGGTCTGATTAACAACGAGACAGCTATGCACTAATAGCAGTAGAAAGCAATAATAAAACCACCATATAGCCTTCAACACCCTCATACCGTATCTGACTAATTATTGAGTTATGTACAACCGACTATAACTTTTATTTTCTAAATTACATTATTCGTTTATCAAATCATGTAAAGAAAATATTTGTGACTCTCAAATGGAAATGTTACTTGTTTAAAGCTTTTTATTACTAATTTTTAAACGACCCCTCCCATTTAATATATCAAGAATTGTGTTTAAAATTAGTCGGTACCGATATATACTTTCCGTAAATTTTACAATGTTTATCCAACCATCTATCCATTTTTCATTTGAGTTTTGTCTGTTCGAGTATATTTTAGTAATTATATAAACTTAAAGTTATTATAATATGTCGTTTTTCTCTGTTGGAAATGGTTTTGATTGTATATATACTGTATATTTACATGTATTGGGAGTGCATTTTTTTTTAAATAAAATCTATAACAGTGTATTGACAATATTTTTAAGATAACATACCTCTACTCTATGTCTATGTTTTTTTTTTGTATAAATATATAATATGTATATTTGTTTGAGCTACGTGAATAAATATAAACTGCACGTTAACAAATACATTTGTTACGAGTCCATCAGATATAATTGTAAAAAAAAAAATCATTTAGTGATATTGATTGATCAGTGTTTCCGTATATTAATCTTCGAATTTTGATTCTGAAATGAAAGATAATACAGGTTATAAACAATCATCTTAAAAGAGAGCACATGTATAATAAGTGCGATATCATATTGAAATTTTTTTTTTTTGTGTGTTTCATCAGTTTACATTCGTAAATCAAAATTTGTTACAAGATGTATTAAATGAAAGAATGTGTATTAGAATAACTTTATATATTCTTCCTTACTTCCATGTTACTTATGTTTCCAACTTGTGTTTTACTTTGTCGTTGTGTTATCCAATTTCCGAATGATTAAACTAAATGTCACTGCTAACAGAAAAGCTGTAGGCAATTTATAATACAAGTATAAATACGAATATGAATATGAATACGTTATTTTAACTTTTATCGGGCACCTTTATCACATATATAATGATAGCATATGGACATAAGTCAAAGAAAACAATAATAGTAATGCTAGATATAATTACTAGTATAAATAAATATATATAGCCGTTGTTTTGTTATTTAAGTGGTTGACGTGTGACATTTGTCATTTTTTTGTCAGATAATTGTCTCTTCAATACATAACCCGTTTCCATTCTAAGTTTTATTTTATACATATTATTTCCCGTTCAGAAGATAGTCTAAGAATCTAATTTCTTAATTTACATTTTTGAAATTATTACATATTTTCAAAGCAGAATATGACATAACTTGTCATTCTTGTTTGAATGCTAGACATTTTATCAGAAAACAAATTTCATGTAAACTTGGTTTCAAAGAAAAAAAAATTAAGAAATCTTTTAATATTGTATATCTTAACATGACGTACTTCGTACGCCTTATAAAACATTTATGATACATCTATATTCAGCACAGACCCACAGAATGTGGTATTATTGCCAATGATATAACTCTGTACAAAAGACCAAATGACAATAAAATTAACAACTATAGGTAACCGTACGTACAGCCAAAAAGTATAAGGAAATCTCATACCGCATAGTCAGCTATTAAAGACCCTGAAATGAAAAATGCAGATCAATTCAAACAATTTAGACAAGAAAAGTAGCAGCATAATAAGTACAAAATAATGAACGACGAGCAAACATGTTACATGCAATTTACGACATCCACTGAGTTACAGGCTACTGACATTTGTCAGGCACATCCACACAGAGGGTTAACTATGCGATTGGACTAACAATCCTTACCTAATCCTGGGACAGTGGTGCAACAGAACAATATAAGAATTGTAAATAACAATAAACAAACCATTCATAAGTCAAATAAACAGCAATACACATCACCCACGTAATTACAGGCTCCTGACTTGGAACAGGCACATATTAAATAAGGGTTTTAACATGTAAGCGGGTGTCCAAACCTTTCCCTGTATATTTCACTACTTGGTTAATGTAAACTTTTTTTTGGAATTTGTTGGCCTACACATTTTTTTTTGTGGATTATTACGATTGGTTAAAATGAAATATAAAAATTATTCTAGACATAATTATGTTAACAGTTCAGGTCAATGACAGTGTTCTATGTTTTTGTCAACACTCCCTAAATTTTAGCGCTATATATTTTCTGGGGAGTTTTAAACATACAATGCACGTTATATACATATGCATTCATAAAACGGAGGACAGAATGTACATTTATGAACGGGACATGAATGATCGTTTCACGATGAACACAAAGTAAAATAATTTATATACATTACTTTTTATATTTTTTTGCAAACAAATCAGGAAAGCTCGTGAGGCTGTATATAAATACAAAAAATAAAAAAATATTTTATTTAATATTTCACGGATTGATAACATGATTGAAAAGCCAGCATTAAAAAAAACACAAAAAAAAAAACCCGCTGAATTTCAAGGAAAACATTGGGGTAGGCATTTATCAGCAAAAAAAAAACCAACCCAAAAAACAACACCAAATGCGCTTAGACTTTGATATATTTGACTTAACAACGATGTTCCCATTGCACGGTTTTAATTGATTATTTTACAATGCATAATGCAATTAAACTGAATATAAATTTATCAAGCTGATAAATCATAGTTTAAATTGGTTCTGTGACACATAATAAATAGTAACGTTATGAACCTACAAATTGATAATTATTCTCGTTCTGTCTCAATTTAATTCAAGTATAAATAAATATTGCAATTTAATTTATAAAACGCATAATTTTATCACAATAAATCAATTTCAAAAGTGGATTTAATTTCAAAGTTTGAGTGGTTTTGAACTTTCTGTTCTGAGGTAGATTATGTTGTAACGTACAAAAGGAAATAGGAATTACTATTTCGACGGTGCATGCATCATTGTTTACAATGCTTTATCCGTGTGTGCATGTGTGTGTGTGTATGTTTTTTTTTGGGGGAGGGGTGTTGTACAGACACATGTTTCTGTTAATTTAAAAACATACTTGCTATATTTTGCTCGATTATAAATGTGCAAAGTCCTAAAGAAATGGAAACAGAATGCGATGAAATTATGGTAGATGCTCGGCATTCTTCGGGAACATTAGTTTCCAAGCAGTCTAATAAAGAATTATTCTAACACATAGACGAAAGTCCCAAAATGAAAGACGTGATTCCGAAATATCTATAAAGACATCGGAAGATATTGAAAAGAAAGAGCCATATTTGAAAAGAAGAACACTATTCAATTTGACAAAGCATATCATCTCCACTATACTTATTGTTATGGATTTGACATTAGATTGGATAGAGTATTCAGAAATGAATAATTCAGGAAATTATTCTATAAACATAGAAAGAGATTATAAAAAGATAAACTATACTGTAGAATGCGAAAACTATGGAGAAAGTATTCAAGTCATTTTCCTCATTGTGTCTGTTATTGGAACAGTCTTTTCAGGATTGCAAATAGTAAACATAATTTATCAATTTTATCACGAATTGAGGATGCCGCGGGACAAAAATCTCAACGAAAGACTTATTCATAAATATTTGGAAATTTTCCCATCGTTGGTTATCGAAGTAATGCAAATATTGTTTATCATGGGATTTTATGGTGTTTGTAAGCTCGACTGTTCCATTAGTATTTCCATAATTCTGATTGCATTGAACGGACTAGTGTTTCTTTTAAAGCTTTGTTGCCGCTTTGTCGGAAGTTGAAGATGCTGCACTGTGTACTTGAAGCAACCACATAATGGTCAAAAGAGGTAATAATTTAAAAACAACAGTATTTTATGCACTATTACGACTGTAAATTGATTGACCCTCTCTGCATATATGCCTCATTGAAGAAATTCAAGTAAACTAATGAAGAATTCGGCTATTCTTTTAGGCCCCTTCTTGTAATGAAGCTTTTCATACATTAATAAGTTCAGATATAATTTTGGCTTTAAAATTTGATTTGAGCGTTCTTCATGATTGTTTGTCAAGACAAAATATCGGGTGCATCACTATTTTTGACCTACCGTCTCATTATAACAAGCCATGACAAACACAACAAGATAATTAGTCAGTGCTCGGTAAAATCTGAATACATTGCACTTGGTGTTCTTTTTGCTAAACGTCCGGAAAAGATAAATACAAATTATTGCTGATCATTGAAATATTCAAAATCGGGTTTATCGTTGGATTTAAATATTATTCTTGATAGATCATTTTTATTTCCCTATTTGTTCTTTTGATGTGTCTATATTTTTTGAACGCATTTCATTGGTAAATTTTCGTTTCAAAATCATTTTTGAAGAAAAAGACCACAGGCATATTCAAACTGAAAAGTAAAAACCCAACCGACAATGCCTAACAAGAAAAGAAAAGCGACCAAAAGACAATCAATTATCAAAACACATCATAGAAAAAATAAAGATCGAAAAACACAAACAGAGCTTTTAATAAGATTTAAATAGTACACATAGTTCTCTTTAAAAGCACAAAAGACAAACCAACAGATTACTATTATGGACACAGATTTTCTTGTTAATTTTATGACTTTCCTCGTGAATGGTTATACTCTTTTATTTAATTGTTTCAGTTTTTCATTTCAAAACCAGTTGTTGATTTATAACAAATTATGTTTTCTAGTATCACTGGTGGGACATTTATTGTCGAAAAGGAAAGCGTTTCTGGCGTATAGAATCATTACAGTTATTATTATCTTAAACAAACCTCTTGATTACGGAATTTTAAAATTCTACTCAGTATATATCGGCATTCAATTTCACAAATAAGACACTGGTGAGGCAGGTATTGCATCTTATTCCAAAGAATCCAGGTTCAAAAATGAATCTTCTACAAGAATGCTACTTTTTAACTAGCTACCTGTTTTCTGTCAAACTATAATGTACACAATCCTTTTAAATATTTTCTTGCAAACATATCCAGCTAGAAATAACTGTTTTACACACAATAATATCATTGTTTAAACCACCAATATGAAAAAGACGTCACGTTATTGATTACGTTTTCATCATTTAGACAATATGTGTGTAAAATTTTATGAAACAGTTTCAAGACTGTCACCGAATATCAGATAGCAAATGACATGACGAAATAAGCAAAGCAAAAAAAATATTGATTAATCAAAAATGGAGATGAAAAATATATTTAAAAATGGAGAATGAAACGTTTATTTTCATTTTCATAATGAAATCAATAACATGTGTATACACCATATAGCGGCCAATGTCATTTAAGAGCTAAGGTGAGTTTGATAAAGATGTGTGAGACAGAACTGTTCAGTTATCGTGGACATTTACCCGGTAATTAATTTGAATTTTTGTTTTTCTTTAATATTCATTTTAGTAACACTTAAGTTTCTTTAGTTGTATTTTACACGTCTAGAACTGACTTCGTTGGTATTTTGCGGAATTTCAAGTGACCTATTTAAAAATTTATCATAAAAACAAAAGAAGTTAATTATGCGAAGGGTTTACTTTTGATGCTTGAAAAGCTAGTTAATCTGAAACTATAAATAGAGGATATTTTATATGCAAACAGCCATTTAGGATGGCTACAGGTCGCATCCAAACTCATAAAAGAGTTTTTTATGCAAAGTTTTTTTTATCATTGCATACTCCGAATATATGCATGGCCTTCGGATTTAAGATCACAATACGATCGGACGCATGTTAATCGGGATGTTACCCTTTATTTCTGACAAGAAAAATCCAATGAATGTTAATTTATTTAAAGCGATTATTTCTTCATTTCAGATCAAGAAACACATTCAATTGTGAAAAATCCTGCAAATGTTGTACCATTAGATGTTTTCCTTCGCGTTTTGAAGAACAGTACAAAAAGGCATGTGACTGCACTTGTAAAAAGTGTCTTTCTTGCAAACAGTTTTGTAAATGTTGTATATGCCGATGTTTTCCTACATATTTACCGACGCCTAAGAATGATGTTATTGAAAGTAAATGCGGTGATTGCATGCATTGTGAGAGTAATTGTCGGTGTTGTCTACTGAAGTTTTTCCCAACACTTTTGAATCCACCTAAAAGTGATATGTGTACTTGTAGGTGTCAAGAATGTTTGTCCTGCACTTCACACTTGAAATGTTTTATTTGCAGATGCTTCCCAAAGTACCAATCGCCATCCCATTCTAATATTTGTACTTATACATGTGCAAAATGCTTGTCATGTCAACTGCCCTGTAAATGTGTTATACTTCGATGTTTTCCAAAACATCAAAACCCTCCGAATGTAGAATAGTTAGAATGTATTTGTGGAGAATGCTTGAAATGCAAACAAAATTGCCTTTGTTGCATAGTACGGTGTTTTCCTTCCCTTCTTGGAGAAGATGATTATTGTACATGTACACTAAAAGAACGGATGGCTTGTGAACAATCATTTGCATGTTGCGTATGTAGATGTTTTCCATCCAAACTAAAACCATTAAGGACAGACGTGTTTGAATGTAGATGCACACACTGTCTGGCATGTGAAAGTGATTGTCAATTCTGCAAGTTAAGATGTTTTCCTAACTATCTTCATCCATCAAAAGAAGAGTAGTTAATGTGTACATGCTGTAATACAAAGGTCCACACTATAGCCATTCATTCCGTCCCAATACCAGAAATTCACTCCCAGCTACCAGTGCCTGCTATGAGACATGAGCTAACACGACCTTTATCTGTTGATGAGAACCAACCAATGCATTTGCCCATAGTACAACAGCCTATTCCCATGCCAATTATACAACAGCATATTCCCCTGTCAATTATACAACAGCATCTTTTTTGTGCCCGTTATACAACAACCAATCTTTGTACCAATAATACACCAACCAATTCCATTGCCCATGATTCAACAACCAATTCCTATTTCCGTAATACAACAACCGACAGTTAACCAAGAAATATCACAGCCTGAAACTGTTCCTGAGAATCCAAATGCATCACCATCTCGATCTAAACCTTTATTTAGCAAGCAATGTCGCCGAAAAGTCAAGAAAGTTGTAGTAGTATCGTATGTCACCACAACTGGTTTCTCTCTTGGATTTTATGCATGTTTGGTTCTTATACAACTTCGATTTGTTTTCTTCTGCATTGCAAACGATACATTTATGCAGTCAGTACAGGACGAATTTGTGTAAAAAATTCTTAAATTATTCGATTTATAAACTGAGCACGATAAAGTATGTATTACTAATTATTATACTTCCTGTACGAATGTCTTCCTTTAGTAAAATTGTTCTATTTTTGCATAGTTTGATAAACACATAATATATAGCTTTAACTGCACTATGCGAAAATAGTATGCCTTGCTCTCGCGACAGACGTTTAATTGTTTCGTCACTCATTTTCAATTTCACGTGCAAAGGCGGAGCGTTGTTACTTTGACAGACAAGTGGGTTGGATTTTTTTAGACAATTAATTACCTATTACAATTGAACAATAAGGGGAAACTAGTAGATATGCTTTTAATTTTTTCTGACATTTTAAGAGACTTTAAAATACTGTAGTTTCTTTGTTAACTCCTGTTTGCTGCTGTTGAAGCCAAAATTGATTGAATACTTTAGAAGTCATTTGCTAAAGATAAACAGTTATGATCACAACAATGTTTTTTTTTGTAAGTTATATGGAAAATGTTAATGAGAATGAAATGGAATAGGTATAGAGTAAACCCTTGATTAGACAAAATCCAAAACAATACAGGGCAATCAAAGCTATGACACGATGATTTTGGTACTTCTTCATCACGAAGTCAAAATGAGTTCATGCCTTCAAAAATGAGCAAAATATATAAACCTAATAGCGAGTTTAAGACAACCTCTAGCACCTGCTTAAGCAGAATTCGACTTGTTTAACTACTCAATAATGATTTATATTCTTTTCCTTCTAATAAGCATCTTTCTACATAGAAATACACAAATAGCACTATTTGAAATATCAAACAGTCAGTATAATAATGATATTAATGTTGTGTTTAATATTGACTTTTGAAACTAGAAGCCAGGGTGAGAAACAATAGTGCACTCCCGTTCGGTTCGTGCACTATTGTCTTTCACACTGGCTACTATTTTCGCATATTCAATGTTAAACACAACATTATTGTATAAATAGTCATGGTGTTTCTCTTGTATTGTTTAAAAATATTGAAGTGCAGTTATTGATACTTGCCAAAACGCTATACACCACACACAATCACTCCCCTTAGAAATTTGAATAGAACACAACTTGCACCTTTAAATCCATCCTACAATTCTGGAAACGCTTTAACGTGCATCTTTTATAAAACACACGAAAGTCTTTAAATCATGAACTATCCTTCATGCACCAAACAATATTCACTATTTCCAATGCACATTTTAACGTTTTATTTGTCTGTGCCACCGAAACACGTGTCTTGTATATCAAAGTTTTCTTTGATAATTATTTTTAATTTAAAAGTGCATCGCATACAACGTTTATTTATGTACTTCCTTATCATCGCCAACAGAGGAAGGTGCGTCAGTTAGTACCCTCGAAGCAGTAGAGCTATTCCAGCAAGTCTTTTAAAAGCAGTATTTGTGAACGCTTGATCTTCTATCAAAAATTAAAAAAGCTATGTTTGAGGAGAAATTCTTAAGATTTCCGTTTCCGGTATAATGTACTTCTGATTAACTTACCATGATTGAATTTCGTTTCTTGATTTTTATCCTGATCATAATGTAAAAAACACTAGTAAAGATGTATTTTATTATAGACCTTTTATGTTATTTTGTTTTATTTTATAAACTTTTGCACGTTTCTGTGCATATATTGTATTTCTGTTTTTCAATGTATTTTTCTTCTTCATCAAAATGAATTAACACACTTGCGTATGCATTTGAATAATTACTTTTTTTACTTATATCCGTATATATATATATATGGAGGACTCTAAAGTGCGATTGGGACGCTAAAGTACGATGGTCACGCTAAAGTGCGATGGTCTTCGCTAAAGTGCGATGCCTAAACACGCTAAAGAGCGATGGTCCTCGAAAGTATAGACGTAATGAACGTACTGTGGATTATGACGTGATCTGTCGTTTATACAAACACAAAAATGAAGATGCCGAACTATAAATGTAGAATATTTGATTAACAACTTTAAACCAAATGGTCATGACTTATTTAATTTAAACCTAACCGTGCTTTGTCGGCTGAGGCAAATGTAGTTTTTTTCGGGTACTGGAAGATGAACTTTTGTTATGCAGTCGACCATTTTACTTTACAGATATGAAAGTATACGCATAAGTATCCTGTATCGTGTTTCTTTATGAAGCTAACAGATACATCGAAAGCATTGTTTATGTTGCAGTTTACTTTGCGGTCGTCGTTAAAATATTGTCGATTTTATTGAAAATTAAAGTCGGTAAAATAAAGGTCCTTGTTTTCATGCGTAACACATAAATTGTCCGCTAATCATTAGTTTGTACATTGTAGGAAAATTCAACCTGTATTTTGTACTCGAAAAAGGAGAAAGCTCGGAAAACATTGCATTTCTCTCTCATGTGAATTAAGAATTAAACAAATAAATGTTACACAATGAACGAATTTTGTATTTGTAATTTACAATGACGACTCTTAAGGGAGATGTTCACATTAGTAATGGACTGTGTGAACGGCAAGTTACGCCAATAATCTAAATATTTGATACGCCCGAATTAAAAAAAAATATCATAGTATCAGGAAACATAGTATTTTGTGACACCTAAGTTACCATTAACACTTTTTACTTGGTTGGTCTTTAAATTTAGAAATAATCACTTAAGCCTACCGTTAAATATAAAGCCTATTAAATACTTATATTATAAAACCTTAGCATACTAGCTTTTCCAAAAAAGAAAATGTATTAACATCCCGTTTTTAAGCCCTTTAAAATTACCCTTTTTGGTCCATTGCACTTTAGCGTGATACACCATCGCACTTTAGCTTGACCATCGCACTTTAGAGTGCCATCGCACTTTAGAGTCCTACATATATATATATTTATTTGTATTGTTTCCTGTTATGTAATGTTGTCATTTTAATGTTATATTTATGATTGCCATAAAAGCGGGAGGTTTGGCTAGCAACAAAACCAGGTTCAACCCACCACTTTTTTTCTTAGAATTTCCTTCACTAAGGCAGGAAAATTGCCATTGTTGAAATATAGTTCGTTCCTGTATGTGTTGCGTTTGAGTGTTGTGTTTCTGTTGTGTCGTGGTTCTCCTCTTATATTTTATTTGTTTCCCCCGGTTTTAATTTGTAACCTTGATTTGTTTTTCTTCTCAATCGATTGACGAATTTCGAACAGCGGTATACTACTGTTGCGTTTACACATTATGTTGCCTGAAACAATGTATTATACTTATTATAGCGCTGTAAACTTTTATTGATAATCCATTCAAATATTGTAAAATTTTGAATGACTACCACGGTATACGTTATTGTTAAATAATATTTCGATTCATGATTTTCATAACAAATATGAATATTAATATTTCATATCTATCAAAACATGAAGTGGTCAAGAACGACATTTGTTTTTGGTTACACTGTAGATAATGGATCATTTATAAAAATGCGAAAAAATGTATGAATTACTGTATTTTTTTCACAGTAAGTTTCATTTGAAAACGTAATATGAACTGTGAGTTTCTGAATTGGCAATACTGTCCAGTCTCGATTATTTGTTTAACCTTGCAACTATTCGAGCTGACCTCGAATCTATTCAAACGGTCAATGCAGATGATTGATTGATTTGTGTTAAACGGCACTTCCAGCAGTATTGACTATTTCGTGGTGGTCAGGCAGAGGAAGCTGGATGACGGGAGAGAAAAACTGGACAACTAAAAATCTTTGTCAATCATGCATCTTAAGAGGCTGTGCCAATAAGCATGGGGCTTCAAGTGGAAAGTGAAAAAAGCCCAACACAAAACCTTAATAATGAACTTCTTAGGCTTATAAAATTAAAAATTATAACAATCATTTGAAAGAAGAAAAAAACTTTTTGGCAGTCAAATAACGGTTCCCAGAGAAACACTATTTTTCGTAAAAACACAGGATATTCTTACATGAAATATAATATCAGAATAAATAATAGTGGTCACTGCAAGTAAATGTTTTAATAGTTTAACCTTAAAAGTTAAAAAAAAAAAATCGCAGCTACAATTTTTATTTATTTATTGTGGCTATGGTAACAGGAAAATCAAACGTTACCAGTTTTCTAAATTTTACTAAAAAACAAACAGTTTTTGAGTAAAAATTGTAAGAAAAATCCAGATGTAAGTAATATGAAATGTGGTACTGCCAAAAATAAGTGACTATAATATAATTCAAAGAAAAAATTAATTTGGGTAAACATTTTTAATTATATTGGTGGCACCTACTAAACATTATGTTGTTTTGGAAGCAATTTTGTACAAAAACTACAAATCTCGTCACCTTATAGGGGTCAATATTATAAAAAAAAATAATACACATATGATTATATTTGTACTGACAAACAATTGTCACACAAAAGCGTAGTCAATTACGTATAAAAATATGCATAAAATCACCATGGCAACCATCTTTTTCGCATAGCAACAAACTGAGGCTGAAAGTATACAATCTTGTTTTCTTTAATAAAATGCACATAAATTGGCACTTGAAGTCTGCTGGGAAATAAAAAAAAACCAAAAACACAATAGCAGTACAATTCTGCATTAAGATATGTAAAACTCTCCTTAGCAACACTACATTCATGACATAAAAGCCTATTTACCAACTGATAATTGAAAATACCCACGCTCAGTTCATGGATAACAAAGCGCAATTAAAAAATATAAATGCTTAGTTAAAAAACTAAGATAACATAAGTATATTAAGCAACACTACTTATTGCATAGTGACCAACATACGTGGTGTCAAAAGGGGCGAAAAATACCAGAGGGACATTCAAACTCTTAAATCAGAAAGAAACTGACAACGCCAGTGCTACAAAAGAAAAAGACAAACATGCAATAGTTTACAAAACACAATACAGAACAATAAAAAATAAGCAGCAACAACCCCACCAAAAACTTGGGTGTGATCGCAGGTGCTATTGATGGGTAGGAAGGTCCTGTCCCACATGTGTCACGATCAATAAAATTATTATATTTCATGATTATTAAAAAAGAATCAACTTTGTTCGAATATTTCATTTGAATCAGCAATGAGCGAACCATTGCATAGGCGCTTATGGAAGTCGCGAAAGACCCAAAGTCCAAGCTTAAAACACTATTTGCTTTTTAATACAAAAGGGGAGGAAGACGATAAATATTTTCGGCCTTCTGCATTCGAAAATTAAAAGTGTTTTTTTTCCTTTTTTTGTATCGTTTTTGTTTTGCAATTTGGTTTGTGTATTTATGCTATTGGACTGAATTGAGAACCAATTACAATAACAATAACAATCTAACGACAACAGAATGAGCAAGAGCATGACGCATTAAAGACGCAATAACAAAAGCTTAATTTTTTTTAGCCTATAATAGGTAATTCTGTGTATTTTTCTTACTACCCATGAATAT
This sequence comes from Mytilus edulis, assembly GCF_963676685.1. NCBI lineage: Eukaryota > Metazoa > Mollusca > Bivalvia > Mytilida > Mytilidae > Mytilus > Mytilus edulis. The sequence goes on along the minus strand of NC_092355.1, from coordinate 29,331,063 downwards.
TTTTTTATAATCTAACCATGCTTATATAAAACTCATTTTAGTTAACGATTGAAAAAATATTTATTTTTGGGTTGAGATATGATGCATTTCTATTGTAGTAATTGCAGATCTGAAGGTAATTACCCGTTAAAATTAAGAATTGAGAATTGAAATGAAGATTATGTAAAAAAAAACAAAAAACAAAGAGCAAATAACAGTTAAAAGAGTATTCAACACAGCGAGATATTCCTTACCCTGAGGCAAGCTGCAGCTAGGTCTATTACCTAGTATACTGTTAGTTTTTGAATAAAACATAACTGATGCCAGATATATCACTGTGAAAGTACTTCATGATTTTCAATTTTCGTAGTTTGAGCTAAAGTTATTTAAAACGAAGCTCATACGTTTTTGAAAGTGTACAACTACGTCCTTCCTTGATATAACAAATACATAGAGTTATAAACTTGATTGAAATTAATGTTCTTAAATATTAATCTACAACATCTTTCGCCTAGTAACAGACTTTTATAGACAATTATAGAATAGGACGTACATATTGAACCTAGAAAATTATTATTGATGACTATCCATCTGACAGGTCATATCAAACTGATACAACCTTAAGATAAATTGGTGATTTTGATTTGATCTTAGGATCGGCTAGATAAGTCACTCAGTTTAGCGTCTTTGACTGGAACTGGTAAAATGTGTTTTATTTTTTTACTGTTGTGTTTAGGTAAGTTTTCTGTCTAATACGAGGTTAAATATAAAAAAAGATGTCGTATGATTGCTCTATAGTCAACTCATCACATGAGACCATATGGGTTGATTTAATTATAATATTAGGAATACATAAAGCGCAAAATATGACAAAGTGAATGTGCAAAGTGACCACCTCTCAAAAGATTATTAAACAAACTATTCACGAAGATGACGTTAACAACCATCAAAATCTGTATCAAATATTTGCACACACATATATAGTATTTAATCAAGAAATTATATAGTCATTTCAGTTTACAAATTTACATTACACAAGGAAGAAGATGGCGTGTGTTATAAGATCCATGGGGATGTCAAGCAATTACGTCTATTGATTATTTGATATGAATACTTGTACCACAGATGGAAACGTTCATAAAGCGTAGAGCAAAATACTTCACGAGTAAACATATTGAGAGATTTAACCTTAACTTGTGACAGGTTGTATTATGGTTCTGATTTGTCAAGTTTACAATGTTAACCATGAAAAGAGTTTATTACTAGGACCAGTTTTATGACTGCTGATAAAGTTTTTACGTTATCGCTTTTTAAAGTATCAGGCAATACACATGATGAAGTTAACTTAAATTTGTTTTTCGCAAACTTCTTATTTAAACTGAAAACTTGCTCTGGTCTGCTCTAGTCTGAAGTCTAGCCATAAATTATACTATTTCGGCGAAGAAAGACGTCAAACAAAACTCCGATAAATGATATTTATAAAATATCTCGTATAAACGACCCAAAATGTAAATAACATAAAAGACTAAAAAGGTCAGATGCTCCTACCTATATTTTTTTTTCTTAAAGTAATAAACTCAGAGAAGTTCTCGCTCAGACACATATTACTTGTATATTTTCAGAGCATAACTCTGAAGAATTACGGGCTGGAGGTTGGGAAGTTATAACCACACTTATCTGTAGGTTTTGAAAAAATTACTCTTATAGAGTGTGATTATTCAGTCGAAGTAATTGAATTAAGGGTGTGATAAAAAGTAAATTTATCAAAAATTCTTAAACTCCAAGCACTATCATAATAATCAAAAGCTAAAAAAAAATCAAACAAAACAAAATCTAAAATACTGTCGTATACTAGTACTTAAAAAAACGTATTCTTAAAAAAATGTTTTCTCTTATATTCGTCGGATACTATCGTCGCTTCATTCGACACTTCAGCAAAATAAGTAAGCCACTTAAAGAATTGATGCCGAATCCAATAAAGAAGAACGTAAAGAAACACGAACAGAAGCCATTTCACTGGGATCAAGACCAAAGAAAAGCGTTTGAAACACTAAAGGAACGGCTTGTGTCAGCACCTATTCCTGAATACGCCATAAGCAATCTTCCATACGAGCTACATACAAAAGCATCAGGATTTGCACTGGGAGCTGTATTATACCATAAGCAGGGAGAACATTTGAAATTTGTCTGCTACGCAAGCAGAAGTTTAACAAAGCCTGTGAAGAGATATCTACCACACACATTGGAATTCCTCGCTTTGAAGAGATCTGTTTGTGAGAAGTTCAGGGATTACCTCTTAGGCAGCAACTTTACAGTTTTGACAGACAACAACCACATGACATATGTGTTGACCACAGCTAAACTAAATGCAACCGCTCACAGATGACTGAACAGCCTTGCAGACTCCAACTTCAACATCTTGAACCGACCTGGAAAAATAAATTGGAAGCAGATGGACTCAGCCGAATTCAGGATGCACAAAGTACAGATTTCGATAATAGAGAACTCATATTGATAGATTCCATACACGCAGGCTATCTGCATCTCACAGCTTCCGAACCCATTCATCGAGAGTTTAGCTGTTAACCCAGATGTTGTGCAATCAGATGATGATGAAGATGCATATTAAGATGAAGATATAATTGATTGGAAACAAGCACAAACCATACATTCATAGCTAGCATCGTACCGTTTTTGAGATATGTAAGAGAATGAAGGGAACTTACAACACAGATGTCGGATCATCTCTACTTTTGTGACAGTTCCAACACCTTATTTCAAAGATGGCGTATTATACAGAGACGTGGTGATGAGTGATTAGCTGATATTACCATCTGTAAAGATCGTTCTTGAGGCACAGACTCTACTAGCCAGGAACGGACAAGGTAGTTGATGATTGAATAGGCCAATGCAGTAGATGTTTCAAAAAGGAAAACACCAGCTAGCAGTCAAGTTGCACCCATGGTCAGCATTATTACCAGATGTCCACTAGAGCTAGTTTTCTTGAAATTTGAGCGTTCTGAAGGAGGATACGAAGATGTACTTATCATCATTGACCACTTCTCTAGTACGACCAGGCTATACCAAGGCCGAACCATACGGCTGGACCTACTGCCCAAGCACTCGTTGACAACGACATCGTTGACTATGGAATGGTACTACGTATCCTCTCTGACAGAGGAGCAAATTTTGAAAGCAAAGTTATTAATGTAGCTAGACTGGGATGAAGAAATCCAAAACAACGCCGTACCATCCTATGGGAAATGGTATGACAGAGAGGTTTAATCACACCTTGATGGGGATGCTTGATACATTAGACCGACAGCAGAAGTCTTACTGGAAAGCTTACGTTGCACCCATGGTTCACGTCTACAACTGCATTCGTCCCGAATCAACAGGAGTTGCACCGCATTTCCTCTTGTTTGGACGACAGCCACGTCTACCGACTGATTTAGCTTTTGGATTTCACAAAGATATAAAGATGCCATCCACAAAGTACATGCAAGATCTACGTGATAGACTTGCCTCTGCATCCAAGAAACCACAACCATAATATCTGCGAGTCAGAGGAGCCTCTAAACAGAAGGGTGACCGTGTGTTGGTGAATCTCGTTAATGTCGATGGCAGACACAAGTTGGAAGATGTTGTATTGGATCGGCCAAATAAAGACATTCATGTATTTCTATCAAACAGAGACCATCATTAAGCCCACGTGCTAGTACGCAACAGAAAATAACAGTGGTTCAGGCAACCAAGGAATTGGTTTTTGGTTAGTTATCAATTCTTTGGCGGGAAGTTTATATTTTTATATACTAACATTAGATGTATGTTTCATTATAATACATTATTCTGATTGGCTAACTGCACATCACGTGTTATTCCTAAAGCAATTTCATAACACAATAAAACGTACCATTCATGAAAACACGAGGTCCCACAATAATGTGCACAGGTGAATTTAATAAAAAAATAAAAAATGATGAAGTTCGTGTTTTCATGATCCTAGCTAACAAATGTAATTATAAGTATTGAATGTTTTTTTTTGTAATTTCAAAGGGGTGCAAACGCGTTGACCGAAGTACACTTTGTATGAAGATACAAAAAGAAGCATTCAATTCTTAAATGGTAACATTGTGTGATGGACACCATGTTGTATATTTAGAAGATTGTACTATTATATTTTGTCTGGAGTTTGGTTTTTTATATATCTAAGGTCAGTTATTCCTCTTATGATAATATTTTAATTATCTATACTTATAAATATACGTATGCATGATATATGAATGTTTGTAAATAAATGTATGTTTAAATGCTGTGTAGATGTAATATGTAAGTGTAATGATAGAAATGTTAAAAGAACTTAAAATCTCTTTAATAATTATGCTTTTATGGTTAAAAACGGTAAATTATATAAAACAGCTAAACGACGATAAATTGGATTCAGCTATTGATTCTTATAGAATAAATGTTTAATAATAACTTCAGATATCAAATAAAGTCATAAATTGATAAAGATATTAACTGTCTCATTTTAATATGCAGATTAGATTAGTTATGAATTTAATATGTGTACTGCAGCTATCTACCATATTCATGATGCACCATCTTGGCACCAAACTGATCTGATATGAATATTGTATTTCATCCTTCAAAAATACCTGTGAGGTAGGTTACGTTAATATGTTAAATCTACGTGCGTTTTCCATATTGTATTGTCTGCTTTATAAAATGTTAAATGCTTTGTTTGTTCTTGCTTTGCATATATATGTTGTTTATATATATATGCTTATTTCAATTCGGTATTTAAGAGTACTAACGCACAGACATACGTATTATGAATAGAATTGGTAGTAAGATGTATTCATGAGACAATAGAATTAAAGATCACTGTTTCCGACTTAATGACATTATATACTATTCTGTTATTATTGAAATGCTTGGGAAAGCAAATAGTTTCCTTGATCATTATTTTTAACATAATTTTTTAAGTTTTTATATAATTCATTAATTATATTACATTCATTAATATATTGATTATTATTACAGGGTGTTATTTTGGATGACGATATACTTACTTCGAAATAAAGAATCCGTAACCCTTAAATTGTTTCTTGTGTGTTTTCTGCCAAGCATTGCCTTTATTTAAAAAAATTTTGTACGACATATCTTGTATATACAATTGGATAAAAGACAGAGTTATAAGGTATTTCCGCTGGTGATAGAAACCTGACAACAATTCCCGTACAGGTCAACGACACAATAGATAACTGAAATTAAGAAAACTATTTAACACCTTTGATCACTTTATTTATTCTTCATGATAATTTTCAGTAGACAGTTGTCAGTTATGTGTTGTGTTATTCATTCGTCTGATGTGTTTGAGCTTTTGATTATGCCATTTGATCAGGGAATTTTCGTTTTGAATTTTCATCGGAGTTCAGTATTTTTGTGATTTCACCTTTTTCATAAGTGTTATAACACCATATACATGATATTATGACAAAGATAACATTTCAGTTATCATTATCTACTGTATTCAGGAATTAATGCGTGCTCTAATTGTTGAGATTTTTTGAATAATGAACACATATACATTATTAATTATTCCGAATTTTGGAAAATCTAATTGATTACTTGTTCTTGTTTGACAATAAGTTTCGTCATATTTTGCTGTCGTCTCGGCTTTGTAATATGTTTCATCTTTTGAAAGTTATAGGTTTGAGCAAAACTGACAAAGACAAAAGCATGATGATAACAACTCTTAACATTTAATTTACATTTTACTTCAATATTCCTACTTATATATTTTCTTACCTTGAGGTAAATTCGAAAAAGCTATACCTTTGTCAATGCCATTTATGTATAAGTGGAGGGTACTGTCTGAAGCTTTCATAATACCAATTATGTCCCCTTCTCGTACCTCATCAAGATCATAGGAATAAATCTCAACAGGATTCTCATTTTTGATTAACCAATCTCTTCTAAAATATAAAAGTGATACTTTCTTTCCAGGTAAATTATTTTAATAACATTAATAATTGAAATGGTGAATATGACAACAGTCAGAACAAAGAGCGGATGTCAGCCGAAGGACACCAATGGGTCTTCTATACAGCACATCTTAATACAAATGTGTGACAGTCAAGTGAGACTGGACGTCAAACTAAACGCAAAAAAATATAAATGAATCAAAATTAAAAAAAAAAACCATTCAAGACTAAAAAGACCAAAGGCTCCTGACTTAGGACAGGCCCAAAAGTCAATAGGTATTTAATTTAAAGACCTTTAAATAATGAAATTTAGAAGTTTTGAATTCACAGCTATCAATAGTATGTTTTTCAAAACGTTTCTGTATTTGTCTCAGTTGAAAAAAAAAATGTTTTATCAAATTGGTTTGGTCTCACTCAAAGAGGATTGAACCTTAGAGGACAATAGATTCGAAACAACTATAAAGAACCTCAATGTCGACTCTCATTATGAGTAAGAATAATTTAATTGTTACTGTATATTTCTTGATAATGTTAGTTTGAGGACTGGCTTCTCTAAAAATGACAGTAAAATTGTGAACCGCAAATAAATTGCCAGTGTATAAGGTATCCTATCTTTGATTTTATAAACATCCGTGTATGTTGACTGTAAAGTCTTTTGGGTATCTTTTGGTCTTGACTGCAACATGTATAAGATTTAAGGTTGATGACAAGAAGTATTCTCTAAACAAAACCTGAATGACACAAACTACACGTTTTGAAAAGTAAGGACATGCGACACACTTTACATGCCAATGTAAATTGTTTTCGAAAGTTTGCATACAAGCTATTTTTCACCTATATCCCAATATATATGTGAAATAAAAAAATAACCTTCATGTGGTTTCGTTAAAAAAAGATGCAGCAACGTTTTAGTGAATTTCTTTGCTTGAGCAAGAAATACCTTGGAGTGAGGCGATTGATACCGAAGGGACATACAAACTCATGAATCGAAAATAATGACAACGCCATGGCAACCATGTATCAATGAATTCATGATTGTAAACACAAGTCCTTTAATATCGTATCAACCGATAGACGTATACTTCATAGGCAGGCGATGCTCGAATTTTGACACAAAGAAATGAAAAGTTCACAATAGGAAAGCTGATATCATAACTATGGTCGTGAAGCCTTGTTTTTAACTGACCCTTATTGTAAATGCGTTCAACATAGAAACGAATTTTTAATTACATATATTGAGTGAGAGAACATCATTAATACAGCGAAAAATGAAATTAAAGGTTGCTGCTAACTTTTTTCCTTTCTTCTTACGATTTTTTTTATGAAGTCAGCTTCGTATGAATAAAGAGAATGAGTTAGCCAGAAAAGGAGAGCAGTTAATATAAAATATTGCCCTGTGCCCTTTGTCCTAAAATTTTGATATTTTTTAGCTAAAAAGTGACAATATAAGCCCTCCATAGATATCGAATATGACATTATTCTGGGAAATCCTTCCAATACAACCTTTATATATACAGAGTATATGATGGAATTATATTCTATGGACATTGAAAGACCAGGGGGTCTCACCCTCATTTAAGAGGTCTAAGATAGGTTTTCACTATATATTTCTTTTTTGGGGTTTCTATAAATACTTCTATTTATATTCCTTAATGTTTTCTTAAGTTTTCGGTTTTTTCTTTTTGGTTGAAGAAATATCATGTATTTATGTAAAGTACACCTCTGAAAAATTATGCTTTAAATGTTATTTTTATGATTTCAACCTAATTTTGAATATCTTATCTGCTAGCAGTCGGTTCTAGCAGTCGGTTGGATCTTGAATATATAATATCGAATAACGAACCGGCTGCCAACTTCACATACATTGATATAACCGAGAAAATGTCGGTATTTTAACAGGTTTACTTGAAACTCAGTAAGAAATCCCATTTTTTTTCTGAAACCCAATGATAAATCCAAAATCACAAAAAAATTATTTATTTGATATATATATAGATAATGTCATTCTCGGCGTGATATACTGGCCTTTGTGTGCTGATGCGGCGTAAAGCTTTTGACTATCAATCAATCAAAACATGTTTCTTTTATTATATATATTATGCTTGTTCCCAAGTCAGGATCGAGCCAGTATTTGAGTGGTTGTCGTTGTTTCAAGTATCTATTTTTTTGGGGGGGGGGGGGGGGGGGGGGGGGGGGGGGGGCAAATTGCTTCGTTATAAATTATACCGTAAGTTGGCTCAATTTAATTGATTCATTTTTTTTATCCGAGCCTACGGTATAGATTTTTCTCATTTTCGAAGACTGTACGGTTGCCAATAATTGCTAGCTACCGCATCTTCTTATGTTGATATCATACAAGTATTACATGAACTAAACATTTGTACACTTTGCTACTATCCCATACACAAAATATAATTGACCCACTACTTGAAAAAGAGGGACGAAAGATACCAGAGGGACAGTCAAACTCATGAATCGAAAATAAACTGACAACGCCATGGCTAAAATGAAAAAAACAAACAGAAAAATAATAGTACACATGACACAACATAGAAAATTAAAGAACAAGCAACACGAACCCCACCAAAAACTAGGGGTGATATCAGGTGCTCCTGAAGGGTAGGCAGACCCTGCTCCACATGTGGCACCCGTCGTGTTGCTTATGTGATAACAAATCCGGTAAATAGTCTTAATTCGGTAGGTCACAGCCATGAAAGGGAAGGGGATTGTAGTTTCGACGTAAGGAACATGTCCGATATCATTTGTGAAACGGTTATTCCATAACGGTCAACCAACTCGTGATGGCGTCCGTAAAATTTACGAAGGGATGATTTCAACATCACCTTTTTGGAACTCTTGGTTTAATAGCTTCCTTGTGAGCAGCAACCCTCTATCAAGGAAATCATGATAGGAAATGCAAGCACGGGAATATCGTATCAATTGGGAGATATATACCCCGTATGCAGGTGCTGCTGAAATGTTGCTACTTAGAAATGGAAAGTTCACAATTGGAAAGGTTAAATCATATCTTTTGTCGTAAAGTTTTGTTTTCAACCGACCCTCATTGTCAATTTCTAGATGTAAGTCAAGACATGAGGCCGACTTAACTGTATCCGTAGTATACTTTATCTCTAGTTCGATGGGATAGATGCGTTCAACAAAGTCACCAAATTTTGAATTATTTAGTGAAAGAACATCATCTATATAGCGGAAAGTAGAGTTAAAGGATATTGCTAACTTCTTATCTTTCTTCCTTATAAGTTCCTGTATGAAATCAGCCTCATAATTATAAAGAAACAAGTCGGCAAGAATTGGGGCACAATTTATTCCCATTGGAATGCCGACAGTCTGTTGAAAAACACGTCCTCCGAACGTAATAAATATGTTGTCAATCAAGAAATCAAGCATCTTGATAATGTCAGTTTCAGAGAATGTTTTGTTTGAATCAGAGTGATCCTTTACAAAGTAGGATTTATCCCTCCTAAAGACGAGATACTTGTATCTACGTTGGCCATTCTTTGCAAAGCAATACCAACTCTTTTAATTTGTCTTTTAGTTTGGAATGTGGAATACTTGTGTATAGTGTAGAAAAGTCAAATGTTTTAATATTATTACAAGATGAAAGAGAGTTAGATTGTATGTACTCCAAAAGATCTTTGGAATTTTTTAAGTATCCACATCTGATTCCGCCACCTCTAGAATAGGCAGTTTCACGATAACTTTGAAACCCGTCTTTGATTGCTGATAAAATAGATGCTAATAATTTAGAAAGAGGTTTCGTGGAGCACTTGGAAGACCTAGCAATATACCTTTGTTTGTAAGGACATTGAAGTATCTGATACAAGAAGTAGACCCAAAAAACTTCTGTGTTTACTGACCTATGAATTGAGGTCATATGAATTCGGCCACAAAAACATGTACATTTATTTATTTTATTTATTTTATTTACCCTTTGATACCATCCGGGGTCGGATGTTTTTTTTTAATCATTGGAACACAGGGCTGCTATTCCACTTGTATGCACTTAATTTAAATTAGATGTATGTTCCATTATAATACGTTATTCTGATTGACTGCAATCTCGCGTTATTCCTTAAGCAATTGCATTACACAATAATTTTTTTATCATTCACGATGACACGAGGTCCCACAATAAAGTGCACAGGTAAATTAAATCAAAACTTGATAAAAATCGTGTTTTCATGATCCTAGCTAAAAAATGTAATTATTTAAGTATTGAATGCGTCTTTTTGTAACTTCACAGAGTTGTAAAAGCGTTGACCGTGCGTTTTTAGAATGAAGCGCTTCCACGCTTCAAACAATATGCACTTCGGTCAACGCTTTTACACACCAATGAAGTTACAAAAAAGCATTTAATTCTGAAATAAATACGTACATATAACTGCAAAAATACCAATAAGTACAAATGTATACGAAATGTGGTCACTTTTTAATTGGATAGGCCTTATGTAATGATGTTTAAACAACACCTGAGATCACCCCTAGTTTTTTGGTGGGGTTCGTGTTGTTTATTTTTTAGTTTTCTATATTGTGTCATGTGTGCTGTTGTTTGTTTGTCTTTTCATTTTTAGCCATGGCGTTGTCAGTTTGTTTTAGATTTATGAGTTCGACTGTCCCTTTGGTATCTTTCGTCCCTCTTTTAAGCTATTGTGTGTGCTCGGTTTCAGTTATTTAGATAACTATGTCATTTATTTGTAAAATGTGATAGCATACATTACCTAAACAAAATGTTCCTATCCATTTTTTGACAAGTTTTTCTACTTTAATTTCAAATATTTCGCCATCCACTAATGGCTCGTTGGTAACAACAATCCCATATGATTCTTTCGTGTTTGGATTCAACCGCTTCGCAGTAGTACGATTGTTGTCAAGAGAAATATGTTTACCACATATTTGATGAAATTTCGACATTTCTGGTCAATTTATTTATCCGATTGGATAAATTCAACTTTGTTCAAGACAATGGCCTACATTTTTTGGAAAAAAAGAAAACAAAAATGAATTTGAACCATAATATCAGCTACAGTAATACGATATAAACGTGACTACCGATGTTATGTTAAGCATGTTCTATATATCGCATGTCTTTCATTCTTTTGATTGCACTAATATTAAACTGTTGGTTCTAGTAAATATTTTGATATGGAGATAAACAACTGTCCACACTTGACTTAATGACACAGAAACTAACAACTTTAGGTCATATCGTACTGCCTACGACAATGAGCAAAACCCATACCATATAGTCAGCTATAAAAGGTCCCGAAACAAAAGTTGAACAATGTCATTGTATTATTCCGAACCGGGTTAACCTTTTGGATGATTCTTCAAGGATAATGCATCAGAGTTCGTGTGTAAAAGTATAAATCATTATGAAACATTAAACAATGAGTATATGGTTACTTTATAATTTTCTTTTCATGATAAAACATGAAGTTGTTTAACCGTGCATCCTTTGTACATCATGTACATGGTGACATGACAAAAACCACGTCATTTAAAAAAAAGACAGACTTATAGTTAAGGGTAAATGTATATTCCTTTATATCACGTTTACATTGTACAAACCGTTATTAAGGTTAAATAAATTAAATGTATAAAAAAAAATTCTACGAGTCAGATTGATTATAAATTGTATTTACCTGAATTGGCAATAAAATAAAGTGGACCTTCTTTGTTCAGATACTGTAAACAGGAAGAAAATCATTTTTTATAATGAAACGTATAAAGTCACATTTACCTGTATGATAGTTCAACGAACGTTTTAAATTGATAACTTTTATTGATCAAATTTGACATGCCGAGCTGTTCCATCATTGTTCATAGCTTGCAATACTTAAAAGTGTTTGCTAAATGTTGAAGGCGGTATCGGGTTTCGTCTGTCATCCAAAATATACACGAGATAACTTTAGGAAGGACGATTTCATGTATACAATATACACTATTAATATTTTTTGTGATTAAGTGTATTAATCAGAGTCCCATAACATTTTTTTATAGAATAAGAAATGCATGTACCGGCAAGAATTGCTGAACAAAGAAAAAACAACAGAAGACAATAAATAGAGAATGATGCAGTCTTTAAATATAAAGAAAAGAGAAAGATTCGGTTCTTTGATATGAAAACAATAAAGAATAATAAGCAAAATTAATCAAAAATAATAGAGAATACAAAACGTTTTAAAGATCATAAAGATATAAGACCCCCCTTTCATATATTTTTATAATAAGTAAAAACAAAAAAATACAGTTCGGTCAGATGTTGATTAAATATTTTCTAACTTGCTTTCGTTTGAGTTGAATTTGAATGACAGTAGTTTGTCGACAATAAGACAGAAACATCACATGAAGATTCCTTGATAAAACGAACGTACATGTAACTAGATATCTATATTTTAAATAATACCCAGGGGTGTGTATGTGTACCCAGCTTCCTCTACCACAAAGCTAGCCGATGTAATATAGCAAATAATTTTAAAGTGTGGAAATATGACGTTTAGTTGTACTGTTACATCCCTGTATAAGTTTGAGGGAGGGTTAAGTGCCAACAAGATTAATCCCGCAAAATTATATATGTGTCTGACCCTAGTCAATAGCACGTAATTGGGTTGATGTTGTTTATTGTTGCCAAGTTCCTAATACTTGTTGTCGTTTTTCGTTTTGTATAGTTATCTCTGTCATGGTGCAATCACAGTACACGTGGTTGGTTTTGTTTTATATGAGGAGGTTTGCGCCATCAAACTAGTCTAACACCAACCCAGTCTTTATGTGCATATTCCCTGTTAGGAACCTGTAATTCAGTAGTTGTTGTTTATAGCTGTGTAACATATTTGATTTTCTTTCATTAATTTAAACATAAATTAGGCTGTTAGTTCTCCTTTGAATTGTTTTAACTTTGCCATTTCTGGGCCTTTTATAAAAAAAAAAATAGAAATATAACTGACTATGCAGTATGGGCTTTGCTCATTGTTGAAGGCGTATGGTGACCTATAGTTGTTAAGTTCGGTGTCATTTTTGTCTCTTGTGAAGAGTTGTTGTGTTGCCAAAAATACCATTTATCGCTATTTTGTCCATTTTTCCTTTGATCTATTTTTGTGATAATTTTCATATCATGCTACTCGCTTGAGATGGAAAATTATCGCTAGAAACTAAGCATGTGTGAGCCAAAATTTGTTCCTTCGAAAAAAGTTCCAGTGGAACTTATTTCACAGGAAATATGTTCCGGGTGAACTTTTTCACAGACAATTTCTATGTGAATTGTTCCATCTCTATGAAATAAGTTCCACACTTTACCTGGTGAAATAAGTACTGGGTTGGTGAAATTTGTTCCTTACCTAGTGAGATAAGTTCCATGTTTGTGAGATTTGTTCCTTACCTGGTGAAATAAGTTTTTGAATTTGTGAGATTTGTTCCTCACCTGGTGAAATAAGTTCCTTGTCTGTGAAATATGTTCCACTGGTTAAACAAGTTATCTTATATACTTAGCACTTGTCATCAGTGAGTTTAAAGTCATTTAAAAAAAAATATATTGATAATGTAATAAATAAATTGTAAAAATCCAATTTGGATCATGTGGAGTAAAGCAAATGTTTAATAACATACTCAATAAATAATACTAAAAATGACACTTATGAACCAGGAAAAAGTAGAATAGAAAAAAAAAAAAAGTCATTCTGAAAAAAAAAAAAGAATTTTAGTTAAAGATGAATTTGTACTAATTTGAAAAGGACAAAGTGATTGATCAATTATATTAAAAGACATAAAAAAACAAAAGACCTATTGTTTTAAAACTGCAATGACCATAGCTAAGTACATTGATTAGAACACCTATGCCAGATCAACAGGAAACAAGGAGGTTGAATACCACATAAATGATAAAGCATACTATTAGGTTAGATACAAATTATGATACATTACCATCGCTTTTATTTCCAAAGTTATCTCTATTCTAGTCAGGCCTTCAATTGCAAATGTACCCCATGCACATGATGCAAGCACAAGAACAGCATCTAGCTTGCATTAATTTTTTAACGTGTAACAAGAAAATATTTTGCTGTGCAATATGTTAAAGGTACTTATTTTCTGTGAAATAGGGTCGAGCAAAACATTTTCATTGATTTCTAAAAATGCCTTCGTTCAAAACTAATATCATAGGGACTTATTTCACTTTTAAATTTTAATATTGGAACAAAACTCATTGAGCTGTGATTTTTGTTACGGAACTTATTTCACATTTGGTTAAAAAATTAGGTCCGGAACACATTTTCTAGTATAATTACATATTTTCTGAGATATAAGTTCCGGTAGAACATATTTCCTATGACATTTGTTCCGGTGGAACAATTGTCACGCCGGAACAATTTTTTTGTTACACATGCACGTGACGTTGCTAACGAAATTGACATGACATTGACAACGTCGTCATAGGTAAAATAGCGATAAAAAGATTATCATTGTTCATCTCAACTCGATTGCCTTTCTCGCTTGAGCCGTACCGGTCCCGGCTCAAGCGAGAAAATCAATCTCGTTAAGATGATCACCGATAATCTATAAATATTATTCCAACGATCTATTATTTTAAATAAAATATGAGCGTGTATCGATTCTCTGAAAGTATAAAGATTCTCAAATATATAAGAATTAATAAATTTAGTATTGTACATCTTATCTGTTCTATGAACCCTTCGAGATGCAGTCAACATGTTTAACTGCGTTTTATTTGAACCGTGATATTTTAAACACCGATGTTATGTACACACAACAAGGAAGTGTTTACTCATGCGTATGTTTAAAAATATATCCGGACATTTTTGTTGACACTGTATATACAAGTAAGTTCTATTCTAATATATCTATATCCAACGAATTTATTTGACATTTTTAAAATGAACACTAAGTGTATGTTATTAACTTATCATTACTTTTAAAAAATGTGTAATATAATGAATGTGTGGTTATGTACTGATCGACTAAAAATCGACCTTATAACAAGTCTACTGTTACAACATTTATTGTTCACTATAAATCGAACACGTATCCAATAAGATTAAAACCGACCGTGCTGTATAGCCAGTCAAGGTCGTTAAAAACTTCCATTTGTTGTAAGATTTAAAAAATGCAGAAAATCATAATCACATTTTATAAGGAATAGAAAATATCTTCCATTTCTGCACGTCGGAGCTTTAAAAAATATGGCTTTTTCAAAAAGCGAAAAAAATAGACGATCTTTTTCAACTGCATTTTAAGCCAATTTTTACCGCATGATTATATATATTTTGTTGGTTGTAATGTAACATTAACTGCTGCTACCTGTTTTTCTCTAGTTTGTCTTCGAGTGAAAAAAAAACCATAGGGAACACCACTGGTACCCTATGAAAACTGCATTACGACTAAATGCGCTCTTGTAACCCGATGCTCAATGTAGGCCTTGCGTGGCCAGAGTTCGTAACACTAGATATAAAGGGGCATGCATTTTATTGTGGGAATTAAAAAAACTTGCATAATATTTTATAAAATGATTAATATATTGATAATAATATAAAGTACGTTATTTACATTTTTTATCATAAAAAAATATTCCGTTAAAAACAAGTCAAATTTCATTTAATATTTGACATTTTGATGACTTTCATTGGGAGGTGGACACAGTGACTAATTA
Source organism: Mytilus edulis (assembly GCF_963676685.1). Classification (NCBI taxonomy): domain Eukaryota; kingdom Metazoa; phylum Mollusca; class Bivalvia; order Mytilida; family Mytilidae; genus Mytilus; species Mytilus edulis. The sequence goes on along the minus strand of NC_092355.1, from coordinate 29,315,415 downwards.
TACTGGTCTCCATATTCTAACAGAGACTAATTATACTGGTCTCCAAGTTCTAACAGTGACTAATTATACTGGTCTCCAAGTTCTAACAGAGACTAATTATACTGGTCTCCAAGTTCTAACAGAGACTAATTATACTGGTCTCCAAGTTCTAACAGAGACTAATTATACTGGTCTCCAAGTTCTAACAGTGACTAATTATACTGGTCTCCAAGTTCTAACAGTGACTAATTATACTGGTCTCCAAGTTCTAACAGAGACTAATTATACTGGTCTCCAAGTTCTAACAGTGACTAATTATACTGGTCTCCAAGTTTTAACAGAGACTAATTATACTAGTCTCCAAGTTCTAACAGTGACTAATTATACTGGTCTCCAAGTTCTAACAGTGACTAATTATACTGGTCTCCAAGTTCTAACAGAGACTAATTATACTGGTCTCCAAGCTCTAACAGTGACTTATTATACTGGTCTCCAAGTTCTAACAGAGACTAATTATACTGGTCTCCAAGTTCTAGCAGTGACTTATTATACTGGTACTGGTCTCCAAGTTCTATTCTTGATAAGATGATACGAATACACGAATACATTATATTTCTAGGTATTGTAAATCATTTAACATAATACACACACTGAAACTATTACGAGGGAAGGAAATATTGTGTAGTTAAATAAAACTTTATCTGATAATACTAATAATATAAATGAAACACTGATAAAGAGAAGTGCATTTCATTCTAAGTTCTCTGCTTTGTTTATTTCTAGAATGTCGAATGAAAAATTGTGTGCTGGATGTTTACGCGATAATGAAGAAAATATAGCAGACACATGGTGTAGTAATTGTTCAGAACTCGTGTGTAAGTTTTGTGCTAAAGTACACCGCCGATTTGACCCTCCGCATAAAATAGTACAACTAGATAATTTAAGTGAGAACAATTTTTCTCTTATCGAAAGTTCAAAGTACTGTGGAACTCATAGTGATCAAAAATCTGTTTTGTTTTGTTCCCAGCATGACCAATCTATATGCGACTTGTGTCTTTCTGACGATCATGCTAACTGTAAATCAATTATTTCAATTGAAAGAGCAGCGAAAGGGGCGAAGGAAGGTACGGCGGCAGATGACTTAGAAAAACGGTTAAAAGATATCGGAACAGTGGCAAGGACATCGCTGAAGGAGGTCAAGACAAATGTTGATTCTCTCGTTAAGCAAAAGAGCGATATTCTACAAATGGTATCGACTGTGAGAAAGGAAATCGAAAATCGTCTTGACGAACTGGAACAAGATATAACAACGGAAATAGAGAAACAGTACAACACGTGCCAACAGCGGGTCATGGAACAGACAACAGTCATGGAGAAACAAGAAAAAGAACTTATGGACAGAAACTCCGATATAAACTCGTTAAAACTGTGTACAAATGACATTCAGTTTTTTCAAACTATTAAGACATTAGACGTCAGTACGCATCAATACGAAACAGAGATGACAACTAAGATAACACGAATAAGCTTAGAATATGAACCAAACGAAGAGATATCGAAACTTCTTGCTGCCCTGAAAACGTTCGGAAATGTTCGTATATCGGAAACCGATTTGGAATTGCACCACATTCCAGATAAAATGCAGCAAAGTCAAGTTCAAGTAAAACACTCAAAGACTACAGTACGTACGCATAAATATGATACCTTAAATATAAAATAAGATGTGGTATGATTTCCAATGAGACAACTCTCCATCAGAGAATTATTTACAAAGTAATTGTTATTAAATTCGCAAATTGTTTCCATGTTTTAAGATGAATAGGGGTATTAAATTTGCACACTTTTAAACTAGAATGTTGATATTTTCTCTTTTTATGTTACATCGAAAAAGGCACAAATTAAACCAACTAAATAAAAAAAAACAGCAATATTTTTTTTTACAATTTGACACCCGCCCCCACCCCTAAAAAAATCAAAATGGGTTTTAATGATCTTTTCAACCTCAATGTGAGAGGTATGTTTCTTTCTTTTCCCGTAAAGATGGGACACAATTTAGCTGTCTTATTGCAATTCGACTGTTATATTTATGACCATTTTGTCGTCTGTTTACCCATGCACGGATTTTGAAAAGTTAGGTTTGAGTGTTCATGATTAAGGAAAATAAAAATAAAATCGCTTCGAATTCAGTAAATCATCAGTTCATACGAGCTATTAATACAATTGATCGAACTATAGATCGGATGCGTCTATTTGTTTAAATAGTTATCTATACCACATTTAAATGTATTGTTTGCAACGAATTTATCGTCAGTGGCGTAGCTGGGTCATTTTTACGTGTACGCCCAAACCTTGGCGAGAACTATGAGGGGTTCCAACCGCTAAATGTTAAAGCACCTGCTGGTAGTAATAATAATAATAATAATAATAATAATAATATCTTTATTTAGAGAGAGTAACTCATTTGGATTACACCAATTTTCAATAAGGCTCTCTTAATACAATAATAATTACATAACAAATTAAAAACCAATTGTTCAGAGAACAATTGAAGGTCTTTCCACCAATAAGGATCTATTTTGATATGAAAATATTAAAATTCAGTTGAAAATGTCAGTTCCTATGGCTTAATGATGTATAAATATGAATTTTGAGCAAAGGTCAAAATCTAGAACGTCAAATTTACTGATGACCTTGACCTATATTTCAAGGTCATAAACCAGGGACCCCAAATAAAAAGACCCTAGGTCTGTAATATGTATAGTTAATGAGTTATATCACTTTACGTTTAATTCTTAATATAGGAGGGGCAAAAACTCCCATTTTATGTCTACACACCCTTTTAACCAAAATATATAAGTTACGACATGTCGCAACTAACAATTTAGTAAAAATAATTTGTCGGTATCTTATAAGGTTAATGAAAATTAGTGAAAATAGGCCAAAATCAAAATTTAGAATATGACCTTGACCTTTGACCTTTACCTAATTTTCATTTTTTTGGACCAATGATCTCAAAACAAAAGACCCTAGGTCTCTATCACTTATGGTTTTCTAGTTTAAAATACATTTCAACATTTCAAATACAAAAGGGGAACTAACTCTAATATGGAGTCTCTATACGGCTTCGGTCAAAATAAAACAGAACATCCTGAGGATGTAACGAGCAATTTGGTAAAATAAATTTGTCGTAATCTTTTATGGTTGCGAAGGAGTAGTGGCCACAAGAAAAACAGTGTTTGGGGAGATAACTCTTACAACGTAAAGTATTTGGTTACGCAGTGGTCAGTTTTAAAAGTGCATACGCTTTACGATATCATATTCCAAATATCTAAGCGACATCTTTTGAAACATCAATACTACGCAAGAAAAGAATTAGGCGGAAGAATAAAAAAAAAAATAATAATAATAATCAGAAGAAATCCAATAGGTCTTTCCACGGAAAGGTGGAAAGACCTAATAAACAATGCATCAATAATAATGGTAAATAAAGATTATGTACAATTTAAAATACAATAAACATTTATGATATGGCATTACAGTAAAAATATGATGGTAATGCTAAAAGTACATAGATTTGTATTTATGTTTAAATTCGGATATTGTATTTGATTTTTTTATTGAATTAGGAAGAGCATTCCACACTTTTGGTCCATTGTACGAGAAACTAGACTTATACAACTCTGTATTTGGTTTTGGAATAATAAAATTATCTGAGGATGAAAATCTCGTATTATATTTTTGGTTTGCAGAAGCTGATACAATGAGACTGGACATATATTCTGGAGCTAAGCCATGTTTTGCCTTAAACATTAGTAATGATTTGTGATAAAGTATTCTTTGTGTGATTGGCACAATGTTACATTCGTGAAATAATTCTCTTGAAGGTTTGGTGTAATCATGTTCGTCTAAAATTATTCTTGCTGCCCTTTTTTGCAGTTTTAGTAAACTATCTAATAGAAAGTTATTACAGTTTCCCCATATTGAACAACAATAATCTAAGTGAGGTAAAACGTAAGCGTTATAGTACATTTGTCTAGCTTTATGATTTAAATATTTCTTTATCCTTTTTAGTAAAGCTAAAGAAGAGTTAACTTTTTTGATTATATAATCGATATGAGAAGACCAAGATAGAGATGCATCAATAAAAACACCTAGAACTTTTTCACATGTACTTTCTATAATTTGTTGTCCATTTAAAGCAAGATTAATGTTTTCATTTGATGTAACGGAAAGCTTTTGTTTAGATCCAATGCATATAGCTTTCGTTTTAGATACATTTACAGCCATTTTATTGTCATCACACCAGCGAAAAATATCTTGTAAAACCGTATTAAGTTTTTGACTGATGCAACTTTTGTTTTGTCCAATGACTGATATGGTGCTATCATCAGCGAATAAATCTGTGTTATGATTAGGATTAGAAAAAGGAAGATCATTAATAAAAATTAAAAACAACACCGGTCCTAATACGGATCCTTGAGGTACACCCGTTTTTTGTTTTTGTACGTCTGATAATGTATTTGAAATAGATACTTTCTGATATCTGTCAGCCAAATATGATGTAAACCAACGTAATGAAGTATAAGCTAATTTGTATTTGTTTAATTTTTGAATAAGCAGTTCATGATTGAGAAGATCAAAGGCTTTTGCTAGATCTAGAAATACTGCTCCAACAAGATCGCCATCATCAATGGCTTTAAGCCATTTATCTATTAAAGCTGTTAAAGCAGTTTGACAAGAATGGTTTGCACGAAAGCCTGACTGCATTCTATACAATAACTTGTATTTATTAAGATATTTTACTAAGTGTGTTTTCACATGTTTTTCAAGGATTTTAGAAATGAGTGGTAAAATTGCAATTGGTCTATAATTAAAAACATCCTGTTTTGAGCCTTTGTTCTTATAAACTGGTATGACTTTTGCCAGTTTAAATGAGGATGGAAAAATACATTTTTTCATACTCAAATTAAAAATATGACAAAGTGGTAGTGAAACAGCATGAGAAGACATCTTTAAAAATTTTGCACTTATGGTATCAAGGCCTGTTGCTTTTGATTCATCTAGTGCTTTTAGTTGTAAACACACAAAATCATAACCCATAAGTGGTATAGAAAAATACACGTCATCTGGTACATGACCCGATACAAAATCACCAAGTTTGTTAAAACAACTACTAGAATTGTTGATGTTTTGATCTATATTAAGATTATCTGTGATATTTGTGAAATAAGCATTAAAAACATCAGCAATGCCTTTTGGTTCTAAAATTTCCTTTTTGTTACAATCACTTATGATTTTTATACTGGTATGATTGTCGGTACCGCTGACAGTATGTAGGTGCTTTCATAATTTACTGCTGTTGCTCTTTTTTTGTTCTATGATATTGGTATAATAATTTTGTTTCGAGTTTTCGATGAGATATTTGACTTTATTTCTCCAAAGTCTATAACTATACATATCTTTTTTCTTATGATAAAAATCACGTTTTCTCATGCTATCTAGAATTTCATCACAAAAGTGGGTTCGAAAGGGACGATGCCCCCGATAGCTATCGAAAATGAGATACCATAATGATTCCTGCAGTAAAAAATCATTGATAGCAACATACTTTTGAATCTAAATGGTTTATTTGTTTTGGTTAAATTTTGTAATATGTTAACTTATTCATCGTGTTAAACTGGAAGCTAGCCTAATGGTCATTGGTTTTAGAGAAAACGTCCAAACCAATATTACTTTTAAATAAGTTTATAGGGTGCCGTGAGTGAGCATACAATCGACAAAAGCACCTTTTAATGAACACGAAAAAAAAAATTTCTAAGAGGTGCAATATAAAAAAAATTCTGGAACACCTAGGATTTCTTCCCACAAAAAGTGAATCAATTTATCATTATTTCCTTTAAAGAGATTTAAAAAAAATCTAAAATTTTCTTTTGCTTTTTTTTTTCTTGATCTGGAATATTTCACGACAATCTATGAAGGTTTATCAATTGAACATGTAAACAATTAATAGCGTAAAGAAGAGTACGGCTATCTGTCTATCAGAAAAGAACGAAAACAAGTGCTTTCAAAATTTTAGCTTTAGACATTAGTCATAGAAAAAGTTTCTTAGGCATTTTCATAAAATTCGATGAAGGTTCTACAAGTAGTTAATGTAATTGAGAAATAACAAAATGTAAGCCCAAACTGCGACCACTTATTAATTGCAGAAAGAAATACATTTTGTCCTTAAAATGCGGGAAAATTAAAGATATAATCGGAATACTCTTTTGATCATAAACATTTTCTGTCAAACTTTCGAAAAACTTCACGGAGAGTCATTCAAAAGACTTTATCCACAATCGGAACCTAAATATTGATGCCGCTTTGTCTCGCTTTTGGGACATAAATCACAGGCTCGACAACAATACAAACAGCATATCGAATCTGAGCAGATAGTGAATTGTTTTAAATATAAGAAAAGTACGTAGATTCAGACTTTTACAAAAGATTCGAATAAATATATTAAATGATCTATTTGAGTAAATTTAGTCCCTTTTTATTCAAAATTACAATCCAATGAAAAAAAGAAGCACAAGGCTGATGTGCTTTTGACCAGTTTTTCTTATTCTATGTCGATTATTTGTTTCATTTTCAAAATTCAAGTGTACGCCCGGGCGTTTTGACGTAAACGTAGCTACGCGCATGATCGTCAATATATTCATGTCTATATACTTGGATACTTATTGGTCAAAAATCTATTTGGACAATGGTAATATGACATACATTTTGGCTTGTGAGAAAATCAGTTTGAAATTTTTATCTGTTTAATTATGTGTTTTTTCCATGCTCATTCTGTTTTGTTCTTATTATGTAAAACATGCATATTTTAAAAACAGCAATCGTAATATTTCAAGTGCTGTATTTCATAAAAAAAATATTTTCATGACTGATTACCGGTATTCATTTGATCTTGATGGACTAGTTATGGGGCCCGCCATCCGGATGCAGGACCCCCTGCTGTAGTGAAAGCTCATTGGTGGCCATAGGTGGCCTTCGGCTGTTTTCTGCTCTTTGGTCGGGTTATTGTCTCTTTGACACATTCCCCATTTCCATTCTGAATTTTAATCTGTGTAAGGATGACAGACAAGGTTAGATTATAAAGTTTTTCATTCCTTCGTATTGACTTATATCAGTTAGTTTTTTTTTAAAATTCAGACACTCAATGATCATGCAACACTCACAATTGTCATTTACTTCTTGGTCCTGAATATGTATGAAATACTTGCCACTGGACGTAAAGTGGACTACAAAAAAAATTATTTTTCCCCCAATATTTCGCATTTTTATTCTATTACGATAATTATGTAAAAATCAAGATAATTCAGATTTAGCACTTAAAATAATTGTCATTGGAAATAACCACTTTTGTCTCGTTCAATAGTTGTAGGAATAAAAGTAAGTACTCACTCACTCATCAGCCTTATGTACAAACATGTGTATTTTAATACATTGTGTCCGACTTATTTTCTTCAAAACAGAAAAGTAATGGACGAAATGGACATTGGTCGGGATTCTATAACCAACATAACAGACAACATCAATTTGAGCTAGACATTGCATTCTTGGAAGGAAATGTGACCGGTGAGGGAATCGATAAGATTGGAAAATTTACCATTACTGGTACATGGGATGTTTCTAGTAGAAGTATACAGTTTAGGAAACAGTACAAAGGCGCACATTGTGTTAATTACAGTGGTCAGCTATCACCGGATAGGTGTAAGATGGAAGGGCAATACAATATTGGTGGTTCTACAGACACATTCATGATGTCATTTGTTCCAGTATGTATTTGAAAACTGTATGGTGAAATACAAAAAGATTTTTTTTTTTTTTACTGTATGGTGAGATACTAAACGTTCTATTTGTCGAGTCTGCGGCATTTATATCGCGATAGCGAGACATAGCCATCATTGGTTCCATAATGCAATTTAAAACTGTATGGTGAAATACCAAAAGTTTTTTGTCTGGCCTGCGACATTTAACCGCAGTATCGGTTAGTGTCGTTTTCGTAGAATGAAAATTATGACGACTTTGAAGTAGTTCTATATTCTGAATGTGATAGAAAATGAGATTACACGTATGTGTTCATTATACATGGATGAAGTATTTTCGCCACTCTGTTTTTCATAATAACAAATTAAACAAATAATAAATTAAAGGTGAACACAAAATAAAAGGTCCGTGTTCTTCTGTTCTAGATATACTGTAAGCCATTGCAAATACGGCGAGAACTAATTATATCTAGATTTTTCATATATTTAACATTGAAGTCTTTATTCACAAACTATGAAAAAATTACACGGATTACATAACATTTTCTATTTTGTTTTGGTTAAACTATGTTAATAAAATATGAGAAGAAAAGTAAGGGTAAGCGGGCAACGTTTTTATTGGCAAGACATGGATAAAACAAGAGGATTTCGAATATCTGACAAAAAGTTAAAAACAATAGTAGCAAATATCGTCAAGAAACTGGGTTTGGTTTTTTATCTAATGGTTTATTTTTTTCTAGCCATATCCTGCAGTATCTGGGCATTGGACCGGCTTCTACAATCAAAATGGTGATCGGCATGCCTTCGAGCTGGACATTGAGTTTGGAGGGAATAAAGTCAGTGGGCAAGGAGATGATGGAATAGGGAAATTTAGTATTAACGGTGATTGGATATCTTCTTCTGGTAAAATACATTTCTGTAAGCAGTACCATGGTGCACATAGTGTAGATTACAGTGGTCAGTTATCATCTGACGGTCGCAGCATGAAAGGAAAGTATAACGTCAGTGGTTTTTCTGACAGTTTTACTATGACCGTTGTATCACTATGATATTGTCTTACACTTTATTTTGGAATAAAGTATCTGTTATCACATTTGTTGTACTTAACATTGATTTTGCATAGTTCCGTTAAATGTATCCGATGATTAACCAAACATTTCAAATGTTTACATGATACACACATTTAAGACTGCTTTACAGTAACCACACATTTCAAATGTTTACATGATACACACATAAGACTGCTTTACGGTACCTGTGTCACTTTCATCTACAGAAATATATGAATACAATGTATTGCGACACTATATAAAGTTCAATGATTCTTCCCGAGCACCTCCACTTTTCAACCAATAGAAACTGACCACGAATTAGCAGGATAATTCTGTAAGTTACATTAAACACCAATCAATTAATCAAACAATATTCATTGTAAGGGTGCTAAAACGCTTACTATAAAAAAAGAAGATGTGGTATGATTGCCAATGAGACAATACTAGTATGTCACTCACAAAAACGGAAAGTTACTTTTGATTTAAACATTTTCGATATGTAGATTTAGAAAATTGGCTACACAATCTTAATTCTATTATAAGCTAGATGGTTTTGTCCCTATTTGAGGACCTTTTACAGATGGAGTATTTGATGAAATTCTGTTTCGCCTGCGACAAAAATCACAGAATGCGAGAATAAAGATAACAATCTTGCGGCGACTGTGTAAACTATTGGTATACATTGTTTCTGCCTGTAATATGTCCATTGTAAATACATTTTGTATATGGTTTTCTCGTAAGGTCAACATGTACATCAGAATAATGCTCACCTGGCCTGACCTTGACCTTATTTGACCTTATTTGCTGTATCAGTAATCAAGGTAAAGTCCGTAGTAATTAATGGACGTTTTAATGTAGCTCAGGTATTGTAAGTAATATATCAACTATATTTGGCGTATGGGATTTTATAGTGGTTACATTCGACTTGCAGGTTTCATCTTATCTTGACCACATTTTAATGTTACATAAGACAATTTTTAGTTTTTTTTAATTGATCTTTTTCTCAAGTACTATACCAAACAGGACGACTATAATTGGTGTATGGAATTATTGTAAATTGCTGTCTGTCATGGTTCTTTTTGCCTTGACCTTAGTTTCAGGGGTCATTGAACATTTGTGATTAGGTTATGTGCTATTTGTAGACAAATATGTTTTTTTTCAGATTTTGAACAAAGATTCAATCAAGATAAATGAAGCGGGAGAGACATTTTATTACGTACACTTTCATTTCTCCAAAGATTGGTACATTGCCTGAAATATTTCCCAAACATGAACACTATTTACTTTATACAGTAGCCCATATAAGATTTTCTTATTCAAATGATATCAAGCATCCTACCGTTCTAAATTAAAATGCCATTTCTGCTTACACTTAAAAACAATCACGAATATTTTAAATAAGATGACCAGGTCAAATGAAAGGAGCTGTTTCTGTGCTAAGCATGCATCATTTGGTCGTAAGGACAAATACTGGCTGACTCGATGTCAGAATAATGTGTCCGAATAGATTGACATGTCTTCCTGAGGACTGTTATTTATACGTAAACGATTTACTCGTCGTGCTGGTCTAGCACAAACAAAGGGGAAAAAGAACGTTCTGTATGCCTGCCAATGAGACAACTCTATGCAAGCACACGCATTGCACATCTAACAATTATAAAATGTATTGGTCACCATACGACCTGGATTTATAGTCCTAGCACACCACCATGTTCTTGTCAACAAGAGACAACAACCAGACCAAATATTTATTTTGACTGAATTCATGTTGAATATATAAAAATAAGAAGATGTTGTTTAATTGCTGATGAAAATAAAACTCTCCTCAAGAGACCAAATTACTCAGAAATTAAAAACTGTTGGTCAACATACAGCCTTCAACAATGAGCCAAACCTATACCGAATAGTCAGTTACTAAAGGCCCTGGAATGACAAATGTTAACCAATTCAGAAAAACTACTGACTGGTATGGTTTATGAACAATAAACAAATATGATATAACGCAATAAACGACAAAAAATGATATACCGTTCCCTGACTTGGGACAGACAGAGTCTGGTATATGAACTTTTTATATAAGTATCACATACACTTAATATAATCAATCATCAATGCAATTCAGATGAAACATACCAAACAGACAACTTATGTACAATAATAGCATACAGCAGTGTTAACATGTTGCTTATAGTATCTGATAAACTGACAAAACCATGAAAACTAAACATTAACTAATGAATTTTGTACATGTGTTCAAGGTCATATGGAACCGGCCAGACAAAAATGTGCACCTGATAATCATTTATTACACCAACTTCAATGGGCCTTTTTACTCATAGTATATGAAAAATAGACAAAGAAAGCAAATTCAACATTGTTTAATGAACCAAGAATAAAATGCAAAGGAAACCTGCCAACGGTAATGTCTGCCTTACAATCATTTCATACACCAACTTTACAGTATCTAAGTTATCCAAGAAAACGTAAGCTTGATCACTGATCCATGAAATGGCGTTGAGGTCAGGTCAACTCTGTCAGATAGACATGTAGACCTTGCAAGGAAACAATATACCAAATGCTGTTATCATAATACTCATAATCGCCTTTACTAAGTATGTGTGGTTCATGTGTGACTGCCTGGACACATTCAGGACCACCATGATATGCATAATTGTTGGTGTGCTCAAGCAAGGCAGATGAGGTACGCGGAATTTTACTGTGTATACTTGTATGTAAACAAAACAAGATTGTATTACAAAAATTTTTGTAGTTCTACTTTACATAACTGCAACACATGCCTTCATCAACTCAATATCAGAACAATGCAGGTTCATTAATCAATAAAACGCATCGAATATGTCATCATGTATTACCCACGTCTGCCATGCCGACTTTTCAGCCTTTCCATTGATGGTGAGACAGTTGAATATCCTGTGAAACATGCAAATTGTTTAAAAGGCGCAGACTTAGGACCAAGGCCATGATCAATTTTGTGATACTATGTAGATACACCATGTCTTATAAAACAAGAAGATGCCGAATTATTGCCAATAAGACAACTCTCTTTCAGAAACTGTCGACGAATTATTACTCATAAAAAAAAAAGATATCGAATGTTTGCCAATTATACAACTCTTTTTCAGAAACTGTCGACACACCATGTCTTAAAAAATAAGAAGAGGTCGAATTATTGCCAATGAGACAACCCTCCATCAGAAACTGTCGAAACTCCATGTCCTATAAAAATAAGCTTATGTGAAATGATTGCCAATGAGACAACTCTCTGCCAGAGACTCCTGAGGCACTCCATGTTTAAAAATAAACTAGGAATATGTGAAATGATTGCCTATGTGACAACTCCCTCATTGAGACTTCGTCGACACTCCATGTCTCATAAAAATAAGAATATTTGGTATGATAGCCAATGAAACAAATCTCCACTACAGACTCTGTAAATACTCCACGTTTAAAAACTAAAAAAAAATAGGACTATGTGAAATGATTGCCTACATGTATGTGACAACTCTCTCCGAAACTTTGTTGCCACACCATATATCCTAAATTAAAGTTATTGGGATGAGTGCCAATGAGGCAACTCTACACCAGACACGTTGTTGCCGCACCATGTCTTAAAAATAAAGTCATGTGGGATGAGTGCCAATGAAACAACTCCCCACCAGAGACTTTGTTGCCACACCATGTCTCATAAAATAAAATTATGGGGCATGAGTGCCAATGAGACAACTCTACACCAGAGATGTTGTTACCACACCATGTTTCATAAAAGAAAGTAATTTGGGATGAGTGCTAATGAAACAACTCTCCACCAGCGACTTTAGTGCAACATCATGTCTCATAAAATAAAGTCATGTGGGATGAGTGCCAATGAAACAACTCCCCACCAGAGACTATGTTGCCACACCATGTCTCATAAAAGAAAGTAATGTGGGATGAGTGCTAATGAAACAATTCTCCACCGGAGACTTTAGTGCAACATCATGTCTCATAAAATAAAGTTATTGGGATGAGTGCCAATGAAACAACTCCCCACCAGAGACTTTTTTGCCACTCCATGTCTAATATAAAATAAAGTCATGTTGGACGAGTGCCAATGAAACAACTCTCCACCAGAGACTTTGTTGCCACACCATGTTTCATAAAATAAAGTTATTGGGATGAGTGCCAATTAGACAACTCTACACCAGAGAATTTGTTGCCACACCATGTTTCATAAAATAAAGTTATTGGGATGAGTGTTAATGAGACAACTCTACATCAGAAACCTTTTTGCCTTGCAATGTCTCATAAAATAAAGCCATTTGGAATGAGTGCCAATGAGCCAATTCTCACTCATACAGCCTTAACAATGAGCAAAACACTAATCGTTTAGTTAGCTGACAACAATTTTAGTGGGAATTAACAAACTGATTGATGTACAAAACAATGTACGAAAAAGCAAATATGATGTACAGCAACAAATGACAACCATTGAACTCCAGGTGTCTTGCTTGGGAAGGACACATACACGAGTTTGCCTTTTGAGTTTCCCTCAGGGTTAGCGATTTGTATTGCACGAACAACCTATTCAATACTCAGCCACATACGACAAATGCCAAATTAAAGGCTTCTTGATTGTGACAGGCACACACAGAATGTGTCCGGGTTTACTTTGTCTGAGGGGCACAATATTACCTATGTGTTCAACTGCCCCCTTCTTATGTGCAGAATATTAAACTCAATAGGAGAATGGCGCGTTAATTACAATAGTTTTCCTTAAAACGAGAAATGAATAATATCTTATATCAATCAATATATCATTTTAAAGATGAATGTTTTCAAACTTCACAGCAAATGACAAATGATTCATGTACAACAGCTGTGTTAATTAACATTCTTTCGTACCATGCCTACTTAAAAAACAATGAACTAGTAAATACAAACAAAACAAATCAAAGATGATTTTTTTTATTAAACAAATTAAACATGTTATATATCGAAGCATTTATTGATGGAAAGTATATGTTTCCCTTCATCAGATCTTTAAAAGTATTAAAAAAACCAGATGATAAGCATGATAAAAGGATATATGTTTTTTCTCCATAAAATCAAGAAGATAGGGCTGTACAAGTATTTAAAAAGGTCTAATGATGAAAGACGTATTTTTGTTTTATCAGATAGGGTTGTGAGAGTATTGAAAAAAAAATGATGATGAAAGGATTATGTTTTCTCCATAAAATAAGGCTTAAAAAGATTTGAATTAAAAAAATCTTGTTAATGATAGACGTTCAGGTTTCAGACCCATTTTTGCAAATAAAATAACAGAATTTGGGACAGAGATAGTTAAGAGGTAGGAAACAGGCATGTTGAATTCAAGTTCACAAATGATTAATAACAATAAATTCAAGTCATGAAAACCTTTAGTGGAAGTCAGAATTTACTATGAATTACTATACAGTTGGATACAAACCTGTATTATTCAGATTTGGGAGGGGTTCTTAACTGAACAGCAAGTTCATTTGATGACCAGTCATTTTTGAATGTTCAAAATAAACCTGTGACAGGTTTAGTACTGTTCTTACTAGTCGTATAACGATAATTAGGTTTTAAGCGACTTAGTCGTATACATGGCTGTATTTATGACTGCCGAAAAGTTAACTTTGGTACAGGTCCGCTACTATTTTATGTTAATTTTGAAACCAGTCCTACAACAAGTTAGCTTTGAATATTACAACTCCGATCGAACCAGACTTGAAGGCCGTACGGTGACCTATAGTTGTTAATGTCTGTGTCATTTTGGTCTTTTGTGGATAGTTGTCTCATTGGCAACCAAACTACATCTTCTTTTTTATATTTGATCTGATGTTAACATTTTGCTGTTCTGCTCAACACTCCGTTTCATTTTAACCAGGATCGCTCAACATTGATTTTATCATAACACGTTTTTGAATGTCTTTTTTCTTGATATACACAAAACAGATTAAATAGATATGTTTGCAAATAAAGTACTCATAAAACTTTGCTTAATATACAAATTTCTCCATGATCTGCCTTTTTGTTAATTGAAAACAATATTGGTTATACTCATACAGTGCATGGGGGACTTTTGATATATTCTGCATTGATACTATATTTCAATAATATCGTCGTATATACGTATACATGTACTCCTGTAAATCCTATAAACTGGGTTATAGTATCGAAAAAACAATGGTAATAATGCATATTACTTAAATTATATAAAATAATCATGATTAACGAATATAATATTGGTGTTCAGTTACTAATATTTATCATGTTTATGGTCGGGTATATTTCGAAGTGTCTAAATTACTAAATGTTCTTTGTCTGCACCAACTAATGATGTCAGCATGTCCTCTGTTTGTTCAAAGATTATTTGATTGCATGAACCAAGCTGCACTATATTATTTAAATTTATATACTGCATAATAGATCAATAATAGTTTTATAGGGATGATTGTATAATACAAAAAACAACAAAATATTGGAACACAATGACTACAAATATTATCCGCATTACTTCAATCTTTGAGTTTGTCTGTCCCTCTGATATCTTTCGTCCCTCATTTAGAGTGCCACCATTTCCTCTTTTTATTGAAAATATTATTGAAGTGTCACATTAATTGAGTAGTTCTGGCATTTCATGCTGGCTTGTACATTTTGTATAACGGAATCATTTGACAGCACCAACAGAAAACTAACCATATTTTGACTGTATTATATAAATTTAAATGACCACATGATCAATCAGCATTTTTTATTTATCTATACAATGTGTATGTGTCTTGATTAACTTACAACACTTTAAAATTTTTTTTTTATTGTGGTTTTACATCTACACCGTCTGTGTGCTAAATACCGAGCGTGACCTATACCAGAAAAATACTGTTTTGCCTAATGTAAATTCGCATTGATATACGTCTTGTCTCGGTACCTAAATATCAGACATTCATGTATTTAGTTATGCAGTTTTAGTTTTGTTAGTACTGTTTGATATTGCGTTTGTCTTGTCGTTTTTGGTTTGAATGTTATATGTTTGGTACATTTGAAATATGTGTAATCTATCAGTAGAGTCGACTTAATTTTTCCAATCTCCATGGATAACGTATTGTGTAAGTCCAGATAATTTTGATATCGTCACAGTATCAATCCAAAATATCCTTTCAAGACTGTCGTAATCATGAAAATAATTTGGAAAAGTATAATAATGAAAATAATTGTGAATGTTTGGAATCGATCCATATAGTTGTATAAAGTTCAACTAATATGTATTTTTTTCAGTAGGTTAATTGCGCGATGGTCAGACTACTTAAATAACACCGTTACACGTATCACAGTAATGATAAATTGATAACACGAGGATGATGAAAATGTGATTGACAATGGACATGAAGTTGAACTCAGTTGAAACATAAAGTTCTTGTGCTTCCTGTACAATTATTGTCTTGTCTAGAAAATATATGCATTTTCTGAATCTATTATTAGTATAATGAGTCAATTCCGGAAGCTTATTATTACGCCTGAAACAAATCTTTATATTTTTACAAAAAACAACTTAAATTATAACATTTTTGTATGCAATAATGTAACAAAATCTGGTTCTTTTTACAATGCAAAAATAATTTATTCAAACACTTAACAGATATTCATATTGCTTGTCAACATTTTAATGTGTTATGGGTTTAATCACTCCATCAAAAATATAACATATATGAAATAAAAAAATACACAATTCATAAAAAACATATATTTTAATTTCTTAATAATCTTTTGTTTGACCAGTTTATTGTTTACGTTATACAATTGAATAATATCAAATAGTTTTCATCTTGACAAATTATACATCTATAAAAACAATCTGATATGAAGATTTAAAAATTTTGAACTTCACCTTCATAATGAAATAAAACACCTAACGTATTCGGTGTTCTAGAGCTTGCAGCTACGACATAGACTTCATGTTTTATTGTATGCTTTTCTTCCTCTTTAGGATACTACTTTTACTGTGTAGTCAATTTTTGGTAATGTTAATTTGACATGTACATTCTGCCATTATGTTGGTTTGCCATGGGGAATGCTGTTTTCTTAACTTACGATTTTGTTGGTGTACTGTGCACGCTTTTTGTTTTGTTTCGTTTTTTGTTTTCTTTACATATTTGTTTGTTTTATTATTATAAAAATTATAATAAAACTATGACTGCTGTACCCCTATTTTTTTAACACACCATGTTCTACGATAGAAATTCCTGTACCAAGTCAGGAATATGACAATGATAATCCATTAGTTTAATGTGTTTGCAGTCCGGAATGCGGTTCGATAAAATTGCTCCCCTTGTTTATTTCGCTCTTCTGTCAAATCATGTAATTTCGCTACCTCCAATGGTAGACGCTACAACGATGGGTGTAGTCAAGAAAGGTAAGATTAAAGGAATCAGCTAGGAATTAGACGATCACCATTGGTATAGGTGAGTTGTTTAATAGTTGTTGCATTGGGATAAATGCATATTTTGGATTAATTCATAATCAGGAATAGCTGGGAAGGAAAGAAACGTGTTGCTACGTGAACCCGGAAAGGCCGGGACGAATTTAAAAAAAAAATCTAGAGACGATCGTTCTGAGTGTGCCACCTACACAGTCAAACGTGTACACAAGCACAGTATTCCCTATCTATGTAATGTGTTTTCATAATTATGTGATATAGGACAAATAAAGTAGCAGTTTTTTGTGTCGTGCTGTTAAGCATTTCCAGGGGAGATAATGTTATTTTTTCACGGTGTGTTTGATAGGTTTGTTACATTGTAACATTATATAATACACACTCATAAAGTGGATTAAAATAACCTCTCACACTCAATTAACTGAATTTCAATTATTCTATTTACCGTAGTGCTATTATATAAGACTTCGGAGGTTCATATCACTAATATTCAACGTTTTTATATCGGATTTTTTTTACTATTGTTATTGAACGGTTCATAGTAAAAAAAAAATCCGATAACACCGTTGAATGTAAATGATAAGAACCTCAGAAGTCGTATATAATGTCCTTTAATATAAGACCGGAGGTTCATATCATTTACATTCAACATTTTTTTATCGAACTTTTGTTTACTTTCAATGTTGAACGGTTCAACGGTTCAACATTGGGTAGTTAAAAAAAATCCGATAAAAATTAATGGTTCAAGATTGATAGTAAAAAAAAAAAATCCGATAAACATGTTGAATGTAAATGATATGAAACTCTGAAGCCTAACATTATTGGACTATCGTTTATTAGTTCTTTATCCTAACTAAATTTTTTTTTTGTGGTGTATATTACAAAAAAAGGGGGGGGGGTTTAAAAACACCAAAATACCTTAACAATCCTACAATATCTGTTTACAGAATGAGAGAGATATTTCTTATTCTAAAACTAATTTTTCTCACATGTTTGATAATACAGACAAGTGTTTAGTACGTAAACCCATCCCCTCTTTTTCAATTCATTAGTTCAAGATACAGCTCTTAAGAATATGCATTAACCTAACATTGATAATTTAGCTAACAATAAATTCAGTACATTTTTCTAACAAGTGAAGACCAATAAAACATTTGATATGATTCGAAAACATGGCCAATTAAGTAGGATCTTGTGGTTTCGTAGACATAAATGATAATTCAACATTTTCGATTTACATTTTTCTTTATTTCATATTCTGGTATATTTGATAACATGTTAAAATTTTGTGACGCATCTGATGTATAAATCAAGTGCCAGATCCAGGAAAGAGCTCTTAGTTCCGATCCGTTTGTACGGGGAACATGTGGTTGCAACCCCCTCTTTAATTGCCTGTTCGATTTTTTGTTTGCAGTGTCGAAAAGGGAGAAAGACAGCAGTTTCATCAAGAAGTTATGTGAAAGTTCTGCTATACATCTGACAGTCAGGAATTATTCTGAAGTACACATGTCGACCAGAGGCATGGAACTGAGAGGATAAGGTACCAGATGCTTATCTGAGATTCCAATTTGAACTAAAGAAAGCAATATATAAAGATATGTTGGAGAAATAATCTATATGAATAAAGTTATGCCACAAAAGGAACTTCTTTTTTTATATACAGAATTTGTCAAACGTATTCATAACAGAAGAGATGTGAATGCATCCTTCATAGCCTTGTAATACTGATGGTAATAATTTATATAATTTCTGAGATGATATAGCAGTACCATTGGTTTCCCCTTTCTCCTTCTTCAAAGAACTTGATCATCTGAACTCTTTTTTTTTTTAAATTGGAACCCTGTTCAAGAACAGTTAAAAGAGCATATGCTTAATTTTCGTTATTTTTTAGAATCATCTCTTTTTAAATGAACAGGTTGTACATTCTACATAAAATATGCCAGTCAACCGTAAATGTTAACACCCCAAAAAGGTCTTTAGTATATTCATTTTTCAACTTACAGAATATTTCAAAGGTTTAAGCATCCCATGCAAACATTACCATGTGACTTGAGAGTTTTTGATTAGTCGGAAAAATTTGTTTGATTAAACACCCCACCCAATGTAAAATTCTGGATTCGCCACTGAATATTGGTTTGAACAGTGCGATGGAAGTCTTCAAGTGTATATATATAAAGTGTATATATACATGTTTACAGAAATAATCCACGGTTTTATCATTTTGCTCGCTACAGATTAAACTGATCAAACTTTAACCAAAAATTTAAAATAATGTACGGAATTTCATTTTTTTTTATATTCCTTTTAATTGTTTCTTTTGGACGAAAGAAAAATGAAAGCCATAGGCAAATTTTAAATCTTGTTTGTCATTTTTTTCTATCAAATTGACGTATATGGAACTGTTTTGTATACATATGTAACTCGATGTTTTTGTAAATATTTTATATGCCCTTTACTTTAAAGCTTATATTTCAAGCTTATAATCGAAGTCATTGTACATCGTTAGGTGTAAAGATAAACTATTGAAAAACGTACGATATTATTTATAACGTAGCTTTTGAATCGTATGAGTTGATTATTTGCTTCAAAGATAATCAATAGTCTACCCTTGTGCTCCTTATTCTGCAATTGGTAATGCAATATGTCGTAGTTGTATTGTTTATTTGGACATTCAAACATTAGGACTAATCAAGGCAACGTTCACAACCGAAACTCGATGCCGGTGACTATACTTTGCTAACGCTAAGAACGAGTTTGTATGGTCTTGGTAAAAATAATAAATAGAAAGTTTATATAAACTTCCAGATACCAATTAGATGCATCACGTCCTTAATTAACATCAGCAAATTGCAGTAATTTCAGAAGGAAGATTTATCAGGTTAAAGATTCTTGTAGAAAACAAAATGTGCGTGCATTTGTCATTTCTTATGCGAAAAGACGATTTAGTTTGAAAGCTCTCTAAACGTATTTAACATGTGCGTTCAGATGGCTGTTCTTTTTAGAAAATACGATGTTATGTGAATGCTCTCTAAAAGTATTTAAAATGTGCGTGCAGTTGGCTTTTCTTGTGTGAAAATATGTATTAATGTGAATGCTCTTTGAAAGAATACAATATGTGCGTTCAGTTGGCATTTATTGTGTGAAAATACTATTTAACGTTGAAGATCTGTAAAAAAAGACCTGTTGGTGACCTTCTGCTGTTGTCTGTTCTATGGTTGGGTTGTTGTCTCTTTGACACATTCCCCATTTTCATTCTCAATTTTAACTGCGTGTACAGATGGCATTTCTTGTGTGAAAAAAAAACGTGGCAGATCTCTCAAATTATTCAACATTTGGGTTCAGTTGTGAAAAAAAGATCTTATGTGAATGCTAACATGTGTGCACATGTGGCATTTCTTGTGTGAAAAGCTGATTTAACGTGACAGCTCTCTTAAATTATACAACATGTGCGTTTAGTTGTGAAAAGTAGATTCAATGTGAAAGCTCTGTAAAAGTATACAACATGTGTGTACAGATGGCATTTCTTTGTTTATCCATGCCATCAATCAAAACACCTTTAATCTTTCCATCGACAGGCAGCAGAGGAATTTACGTTGTGTTCTCTGTCGAACTCGTTATCAATGTATTTGTTCTTGTCTTGTAACTTGCACTTTTAGTGAGCTTGTATTCATACTTCTTCACTGCATCTTCGAGACAAATTTATAAATTGAGGGAATACGATGTTCCTTCAATGATACGTGGATTTTCTTTTTGTATTGGAGTTGGGTGGTGGGAGGGGGGTTCTTTGATTAAAATTTGTATGGTGCATTTAAAGTCACAAGTGTATATCGTACACTGTAGTTACAAATGAAAGGGATGATTTAATCGAACTATACAAAATGCATATTAAATCACAGATTGTGTTTGAAGTAAAAACACGTGCAAAAAATCGAAATCTATTACAAGTTTAAAGGACAATTTTTTACACTTGATTTCAAAAATACGAAAAGTTTTTTTCAAATCTGTAAAAGCTTCAGTGATGTAACTCTTTGTAAAATAATACTTGATTTTATGCAATTGCGATAGGGTCTCAATCACCGAGTGGTATGAGTTGTTCATCAACTGCATCTTTTGCTTCACAAATCTTTCTCCATAAAAATAAAAACTTATAGCCACAATATAGTCAATAGTGCAGCAGCTGAAAGAGGGACGAAAGATACCAAAGGGACAGTCAAACTCATAAATCTAAAACAAACTGACAACGCCATGGCTAAAAATGAAATGATCAGGTATGAACACTGACACTAAGTCAAGTAAATAATTTGAGAATAAATACATATACATGTATAATGTAATTTTATTATTCTTTTATTCACAATATATACAATGTATGTGGTTTTTAGCTTGATTCTGACCAATGCTTATATTCCAAATATATATGTATATGCCTCTATTGTTGTTGTTACCAATTATGTAAATCAATTGTATCTGATTTTATGCCCTTTATGGGCCCTGTAATTCCTTGTTGATGTGATTGTTTCCTGGCTTGCTTTGGTGGAGTATTTTTTCATGTTTCACACTCGAGTAATATATATACGCATGTGTAGTACATGAAATATGAAGACACCGGTGAACTACTATAGTACTTGACTTGTAATAGTGAGCATGTATGAGAAAAATAGAGTGAGCTACCGTATACGGTAAAAATTAATATAAGGGAACTTTGATATCCTTGAATCTGTTTCTGAGTTGTGAAGAACTAACAAAAGAACTAACAGTAGGACGGTTATTCAAGTAAAATACTATAATACAATCGAGTCTTTATGTGATGAACTATAATAAAATTGAGTCTAATGTAAAACTTTTAAATAAGTAAAGACTCTTAATGTCAAGCAAATTTTCGACTGAAGGTAAACTATTAAGAAAAGAAAAAGATATAAATAATTAATTCAAATCGTATGAATCGTATGAATAATATTGGCAAACAAAAAAGGTATCACATTATGTCGTCTGACAATTGTAAGATGCAATAAGATAGACTAAAAATGTATCGAAAATATAGCACAAAAGAAATCATGAAATAATTCAGTGCAATCCCAATTTATGATGCCAACACATCAAAAGAAAAACAAAATCACACCATGTCTCCACATGACACAAAACAAAAACCAACTGCAATCAACAAATAAGACGCACAGAGTCACAAGATATTAAAAAAAAAAAATTCATTCGCGGGCAACTTCCGACTTATTATACTGTATGATCGAACACAAACATAGCCAAAATATGACACCCAAGAAATAAGACGCATACCAACTTACAAGAAATTGCAAGATCAATAAATGATGTATAGAAAATAATTCCGAACAACAATTGGTAAACACAAACAAAAGGAATAAAACTATATAAATCTATGCTACCCCAAAAACTCAACTTCACAATGGTCAACCTATCCGGGTTATTGTATAACTAAGGTGTAACAAAATGTGTAACAAAACTTTTTAAAATAATACAGAAATTATGACTGTCGGTGTAATTGTAATTGTTTAAGAAAAAAACATGTCAAGCATGCAAATATTATTTAAAAAAAATTAGTTTTAATCACTTAAAAGTCATGTGATGTTACATACATAAGGACGGTGTGTTCGATGCGTAAATTAATTAACAAAACCCCGTCAGATAATATACAACTTTGAAGTTGCGTCTAAATGTCAAATTTAGGTGTGCCACTTTGGGAATGGTCTTATACGATTGAAAATAGATTTTTCAATTTTTGTAATTTTCCCCAGATTTTTTTCTATGTTGGGCAAAAAAAGTAGCAGCTTATAAGGAGACCCCCTAAATGACGTAACAGCTTGACTTATGGTCGTTTTAAAAACGATTGTTTGCAAGTTGCATTGTGAACAATTGTACAATATGAAAATTAAACAACGTGAATGCAAATATTTTTAATGACTTTACGGAAAGTACCTTTTGTGACATCTTGACAACCGTATACAAAGTTCATTACACTTTTCTACCTTCTAAACACAAGAGGTCGAATTATTTTGTTCTAATTAAACCGCATATCGCGGACTGTTTGAGCTCGAGGTTGGCTTTTGTTTTTGCCTTTTTGGTTAAAGACTTTCCGTTGCGTTTTATCCTCGTTTTTTTTTTTTTTTTTTTTTTTTTTACGTAATTCTGTATTCTTTTAACAGCTACTGACCACTCTGCTTCTAATAAACTCATCAAGGATACCCGGAATAAATTTAATATTTACGCCAGACGCGTGTATCGTCTACAAAAGACAAAATCAAAAAGTTATTAAAGGCCAAAAAAAGTACGAAGTTGAGGAGCATTGAGGACCAAAAATTCCTAAAAGTTTTGCCAAATACAGCTGAGGTAATCTATTCCTTAGGTAGAAAAGCCTTAGTTTTTCATATATATATCTTTGTTGACCGCGTACACGAAGTTTGATTTGTCTGCATAAATGTACAAAAAATAAAAATGTACGCAAAACAATATTGAAAAATGAAAATTAATGAACATTTTAACATTTGTCAATTGATATAATTAAAATAGTTTTGTTTATCAAAAAGTTGAAGTTGTCATACAGTAAAAGAGGGACGAAAGATACCACAGGGACAGTCAAACTCATAAATCGAAAATAAACTGACAACGTCATATGTGTTCTTCTGATGTTCTGTTTGTTATTTATTGGTTCTTTTAATTGTCCTAAGTTTATGAATACTACTTTTACTGTTTAGTCAGCTTTTTTGTTATCCATTTGAAAAATGATCTGTTTTTATACATCCCGTGTAATGTTATTGTTCTATTATAATTTCAGTATTCTTGTCTTTATTTTTTCTAATATGCTTTGTCTATATGCCCTTTTTTGATGCTTCCTACGTATGACGGGATCTGTACTGATACATCCAGTCATTGTGCTAATTGTGCCATGGTAAATGTTTGCTAATAAAGTTGTTTGTTACTAGTCTAAGAGTGATTAAGATGATAACTCAATGTTGATAGTTGTACCCCTATTATTGAAAGTTTAACCTACTTGTAATTGTTTTGTTCTCAGAATGTTGTCAATATACTGGAATTTTATGCGACTGTCATACATATACATTTTGTAGGTTAAGATAGTTATAAACTTAGATTTATTTCATCATTTTCTACTTTTGAAAATGCATGTGCCAAGTAAGGAATATAACATTTTTTATCCATTCGTTTGACATATTTGAGCTTTAGATTTTGCTATTTACTTTTAAGGACTAACATTTTGAATTTTCCTCTGAGTCCGGTATTTTTGTGATTTCACTTTCTCAATATCTTTATCAGAAAATGTAATAGCTAATTTTACCATCTTGAATAAGTATTTCCTTTGATTGATTTTCAAAGTTACCAGGATTTTATCTTAATACGTCGTACTTGCGATTCGTCTACATAAGACTCATCAATGACGCTCATAATTATAAAGCCAATCACGTACAAAGTTGACGAGCATTTAAGACGAAGTAAATCAACGCATGCCAGTATGAAAACAACAGATTGTATTATAATCATACATATTTGAATATTAAATAAATCTGGGTATTTTCCACACTCATCTGTATGTGTGCAATCAACACATTGATGCGGCGACAAGGATGCGCATGGACACCCAGCATTCTGACAACAGGCACATGTAAACGCTCCCGGGTCATCTACACATAAACATCCGGTTAAACTTGCAGTGAAATGATCTATTTCTAAAATAAAACAGGAGTTGTTATGGCATATTTAATTTGAAAAGTTAAATGGAAAAGCATAGTTGGTAATTTTACTGTCTTTATTACTATCGAAAACGTCAGTTTTGGTACATATATGCTATTATTATCATTTGATTATAAGTAAAATTTCGATATTAGTCCTGCATTAAGATAATTTTGGTTTTGATAAATACAATCACCAAGTAAACTTGTAACCAGGACTGGTTTACATCGACTCAAACATAATTTGAATGTCTTTAAAACTATTAAATATGTTTGAGAATAAAGTATGAGTAACGTTTTGCTGTGTGGTACTAATATATCCGTTATCTGCCTTTCCTTTAAATAAAATATTTTTTTGGCTTACACTGCTGACGTGTGTTGAATATATATTTTACAGTACATATCAAATTGTTTAAGTGGAATATATGTATAGGTATCGAATGGAAGATGTGTATGTGCTGATCTGTTTTCAAATGTTACATATATTAACTTGGTAATCAGATAAGTTCTATGACCAATGACGATAACGCAGAGTACATGTTCATCAATTTCCTAAATAATTCATGATAAATGAAACCAATATTCATTGTTATTGGTGTACAGTTACTAATATTTGTCATATTTATGGTCGACTATATTTCAGTCCACATAACTACTGTTAATTTAGGAATTGAAATAAGCAATGTGTCAAAGGTACAATAACCCGATCAATGAACAGAAAACAGCAGAAGACCACCAATGGGTCTTCAATACAGCAGGAAAAGCCCATATGTAGAGGCGTGCTTCAGCTTGCCCCTAAACAGAAATGTGTACCAGTGTGTTTATTTCTGCATCATTTAACAGTGCCAGCATGTCATTCTGCTATTCAAATAATTAATGCATCACTCAAAATCAGCAGTTGTCATATTTAAGACTGGCTCGCTTTTACTATATTATTTGAACATATCAACCAAAACTGTTTTTTGCACATTAGTATTTTAATGTATATGGGCGCATGATAAATCAGTAATTGTTTTTGTGTGTTACATTAAAGCCATTTAATATGTTCAATAAATTAACAAAAACATGACCTACATTTATTTTGTACAAACCTTGTACACTTTGATCTGTGGTCCAGCTATTTTTTGATACTGATGGATTGCAAATTTGCTGCTTAGAATTCTGCTCTCCTTTTCTTCTACATTGTGCGTCTATTTCACATGTGTTTGGCTTAATAATGAATATTAAAAAAAGTTATCATAATTTAAACAATCCATCACCGTATACAGAGTGCAGTCCGAAAATGCATAAAAGGGTGAAAAAGTTGACTTGGTGCAGACTTTTTGACTGCTTTCCAAGTTGACTAAAGACATTTTATGCAGACAAGCGAGTAAACGTCGTCGTTGGTAGACCAGACATAGGTGTGCTTATTTTCGAACTGCAGCACACGTATTAATAAGTCTGCCAAATATTTGAGAGCAAAAAAAAATATGTTGCTGCCATCTCCTACTAAGCTTTTATAGCTGACTATAAGTTATGGGTTTTGTTCATTGTTGAAGGCCGTATGGTGACCTATAGTTGTTAATGTCTGTGTCATTTTGGTCTCTTATGGACAGTTGTTTCATAGGCAATCATACCACATCTTCTTTTTTTATATTAAACAAATACAATAAATGTCATTACATTCTGTCAGTAGAAATGATACTGATACAACGATTCGAGTCACCTTGAATTGGATTTACACAGTATTTAAAAACCATCAGCTATTATAGAAGGTTGATAGTAGTAATTTTTTAAGTAATGTTTTTTTGTATAACACAACATTATCATAATTAATCATTTTTATTTTTTTGTTGAAGAAGAGGGGCGAATGATACCAGAGAAACAGTCAAACACATAAATCGAAAATAAACTGACGCCGTGATGGATAAAAGGAAAAAAGACAAATAATAGTACACAAGACTTAACATAGGAAACATAGACACGAACTCCGCCAAAAAATGGGATGATCTCAGGTGCTCCGGAAGGGTAGGCAGATCCTGCTTTAAATGTGGCACCAGTCGTGTTGCTCATGTTATTACAAATCCCGTAAAACTCCTCATTTTATTGTGTATATACATATACTGTGCATTATTTTAATTACACAAAGGCAGAAATACTACTTATGATATTCATAATGAAATCACGAAAGGAATGTGTCCAAATATAATTTTGAAAATTAGTTTAGATATGTCACTTTATCATTATCTTATAAATACCTTTAAGGTACAATTGCCATCGTCGTTGCATGCTTGACACAATGAGTCAAATATGATACAAGTTTCTTCATTGCTGTACTGTTGTCCGTCTGTTGTTATACTAATTTTGAATCCTCCAACAACTGCACCTGTTAAAAGTAATTAAGGGATATTGTATGCTTGCCAATGATACAAATATTGACCAAGTTCAAATGGAGTTGATGTAAAGAATTACAGAACATCGTATGATTTTGATAATAACTATTGTTACATTTGTGTTTGAAGTCTTTTTTGTAGTTAAATGACTATAAATCAAAACGAATCGAAAATTTAACACGATTTTTCATAACCTCTTACTACGTTAAGTAACATGGATGAATTTGTCGCCTTTTCCTTTGTCGTCTACAAGTTTTCCATTTTCCATCTAACAATACACAATTGAATTAAAGCAAATAAGTAAACCATAATGACCCTTTAAGTATTGCTTTTAGGTAGACACTTATACCAAGTATGCATTACCGATGTATGCAAACGTGTATTAAGTTAAACTTTAAACAGTTTCGGATGTACCTGGCACAGAGAAGCACCACGGTAAATGAATGTTGTTATCCTAACAGTATTTGATTAAAGTAAAGATAGGTTAAGATACTTAAGATTTTGGTTTTTATCAATCTAAACAGACAACGATAATCAATTGTTTTCAAAAACAGAAAGCATATTTTCAACTGCGAGTAAAACTTCTTAAAAGTACTCTTAAACATTACCATTTGTGCCACACTCTGATATTATGTTGATACATTTCAAAAATGCCATATAGATATACATAGCTACTTTTGCATAGGTACTATTTCTGTACCAAACATCTGTAGTACTGGAAATCTACTTTTAATATTCAGTACTATTTTGTTACTTTAAAATCATTGTTATATGTAGGTACCTGTATTTTACAGTACTTGATTTGTACTTGAAATTCAAGTACTAAAGAATTTTGGTTGCACGGTTACATTTTCAGCATTTTGAAAGTTTGTCTTTTTCAAATCTCATAAAGTTATGATGTTCAAACATAACATACTGTGATCATTGTTGATATTATTTTTGTACCAATATTTCAAGTATAAATCAAGTACTTGAAAGTTCAAGTACCTAAATATTACAATAATTTAAAGTATGGAAATAGTACTAAATATTAAAAGTAAATATCCAGTACTACAGATTTTAGGTACAGAAATGGTACCAATGCAAAAGTGGCTGTATAGACTGTATCTACTGTGTCAACAATTTAACATGCCAATTCAACAAATGTACCTTTTCTGAGAAGGCCGTATTAAAATAGGAAAATGTAGTATTATTGCCAATACAACAACTCTTCACTAAGAACTAATCTCAGTACCAGAATCTATGACAAACGAGACGATTTTAATTTTGAAATAATAAATTTCCCCCACCTTAGTAGCAATATACCAACTTCACCTGCATATGGGATATATACATGTATATTCCCAAATTAATCGATGTTCAAGAGCTTGCAGCTCCTACTCACACTTTGTAAAACGTCATCAGTGTCTAAGTAGAAAGTTGATGAACCAGGAGTATGTCAAAGAACGTCTCGTCCTTTTTCTAAAAATGTTCTTCGGAAGGTACCAAGACCTTGTTGATAAATATTCCGTATCAACTTCACAAATAACATATGATGGTCTTGATGTATAGATTCTGCGTACTGATGTTGCTTATCATCTTACCAACGTGTTTTATAGTTCTTTCATTTGTCTTTGTTCTATTATTAATATTACTTTTACTATTGGATTGTTTTATGTGATATCCGTTTAACGTGGCTCGGTACTTATACGTCCCGTCAATGTGTTTGTATTGTCTTTCATTTTTTGGTGGTGTGTTTTGTATATGCGACTTTTTGTACTTCTTTGGTTCTTATAAGGTGACTCTGAACTCTAAAATATCCCGTCAGTATGATATTGTTCTATTTTGTGTCATTATGATATATTTTAGCAATGGTTATCTGGCAAGCTTCATTGTAGACAAGTACAAAGTTATTCAAAAAAGTAAGACTGTCTGTTATCTACAAATAAAAACACTAAACCCAGTGAATAAGTCAAAAATAAACTATGAATAGACGTTACTCCTTATCATAGAAAACATAATTAAATGAAATAAGGTAGTAACTGTGTGATACATAGTAAATAAACAGGTGTTTCATTAAATTGAAAGGTATCAAGGCAATATAAGTTATCATCTATTGTATTACTATCTTTTAAGATACTCTCGATGATGTCCATATTTAAGTCAAAATATGCACAGACCTAATTCATAGTAGTGGAAGATATTAGCAAGCAAAATCGAGGGAATTGTGCTAATGATGATACAAGCATGAAAATTACCACCAAGCATCATTATTATATACTATGTGAGAAATAACTGCTGGCCATTAAAAAACATATTTTTTTCAAGATGGCCACGGCCATTTTCTAAAATGGCTGTTTTCTTTAGTTTAAAAATACTGATTTTTCTGGAAAACTTTTCTTTGAACTTCTTCTAGTAAAAACCAATTACCAGGTTTGGTAGATACCTTCCTTACATCACATATTTATTAAAAATGAATATTTGACATATCCAGTATTTGCGCATGCGCGAAAATGTAACAACATTCTTTCAAAAACATTTGAACTATTTACTATATATTTAGTGTTTTTGGACTTCTAATGATTTTATGAATTGGTTTAATAACATTTTTCAAGGTTATGATACACATGTGTTTCACACTTTTATGCATGTGCAAACTATTTATAGACATCAAGAGCGATTTGTATGCCCTACCAGGCAATTATCAGGTATTCTTTGGTTAAGGCGAAAATGTAGTTAATCTGGAGAAACATCAAATGTAACTGCAGATCAGCCACTTTTGGAAATGCCTAAGCAAATTCAGTGGGAATGGCCTGATTTGTAAGGAAAATACGTCATGTTTGGTGGATTGCACATTGAAATGACTTGTTATAAAACTCTGGGTGATATTTTGCGTGATTGGGGATAGACATGTTGTCTTACGGAAGCCAATATTGCAACACCAAGAACGGCAGATTCTTTTTATGTTTGTTCAAATGAACCTAGGACTAGACAGGCGCATCAGACAACTGCATGTATATTGCTTAAAAAATGTTAATTTCAGATTATGAAAGCTAAACTCAGAATATATAATTATGTGATGACTCTGTGACGTTCAATGATTTAAAAGACTAGTGTAAGGAAATAGAGTCATCTTGACCACAGTTTAATTCCTGGCGTTCAATTATAAATTAATAACTTCTTCTGATTATGGTATTATGCTCATTTCATGAGTTTGACAGTCCATATAAAGCATGATAGCGTATTGTTTTAGGTCTTGATCGTGTAAATTATGCTCGATCGTTACCGACTCATCTCCGAGATATGACTCCCCTTCCCGAACATCACCCACAGGTGGCAATGGAATTTGAAAATGATAATTTCACTGTACGTAAGACCAGTAAATTTCTTTCTTATAACACAATTGATCAGGCACAAAAACAGAATAATGCAATTGTGAAGGGCGGTATCGGTGCCATAGGATTAACCGAAGATCCCATTTAGACAAATGGATGGTAGCTGGACCAGGAGTCAGTATACTAGAAGATTAATTTGAAAGATCTAGTGGTTTGGGTCATTCTAAAACAGACGAACGACATAATGAAGACTCTACGAAAACACAAAAAGATTTATTTAAACAGCTTTAAAGGCTTTGCAAGTATGAACGAGTTTGGAAATTCATTTCTAGAAGAGTCGTCAGATTTGTAAAAAAAATACTTCATTTAGGAAATTGTTGATTCGAAAACAGGTACGATATGTAAATAAACTCCAAGATATTGGTCCAAACAATACGAAGATCTTTTGAAGCAAATGCAAAACGAAGGAAAGCCTGCTTTTTATAACCAAATAAAAAAGAACAACTTCCTATTTTGGCCACAAAATGAAACTGGAAACGTCTTTGTCAAAAACAAAGCTAGAGAACCTTAAAAGTGATTGCGATATCTTTTCTAGACTTTTCATTTCTTGTCACAGTAGACAGTTTTGCTTGGAATATTTTTTTATCCATAGAAACCAAATTGCTCCTCCGTCTTTATCTCAGGATGTCACTTTAATTGGTGGTATTAAATCGCTGCAAATGGGTTTACTTGAAACATTCTGCGATTTTCTGATCCGAATTCGGACGCATTTATCGTTGGTGGGGCAGCAATGGTTAATTCCAGGTCACAAAGTTGGGCAAAAATATTTGATGATTATGTTAATGATGTCATACTGCCTTATGTAAAATCTTGCATCGATAAGTGTTCAAAAGTAGACATTGTATTTGATGTTTACTAAATGAATAATTTAAAGGCTGTGACAAGATAAAGGCAAGGTTCTTGTGCCAGATGGAAAGGTGTTGGTTCTGGTAGAACACCAAGGGTATGTAGTAGTTTTCTCTGTGAAGATGACAACAAAACGAAATTGTTCAAGTTTCTTGCTGACAAAATTGCTTCTTAAGAGACTAATACAAATGTGTATGTTACTCATGGTGAAAATATTCGTTGTAATTTTAATAAAGATACTTGCTATCTATCCCTTGTAATCATGAAGAAGCAGATACATGAATGTTTGTCCATGTTCGGCATGATTATGAAAAGTGTTGTAAAATGTAATTTTTGGTAGTACTGACACAGATGTAATAGTATCAAGAATTGCAACAATCGCAAAATTAGGTAGAACGAATTGCGGATAGGTTACGGAAGGAATAACGACTTTTGATGGCTTCCTGCACGTGACATATCAAATGAGTTTGGTCCTTGTGTTGCTGCTTTTCCTTTCGTCCATGCATTTAGTGGATGTGGCACTTTGTCGAATTGTCATGAGAAAGGCAAAAGGTCAGCTTGGCTAACAATGAAAGCTTTTCCAGATGTAAAGGATGTTTTTTAGGCTTAAGTATGGAGCGGGGCACGATGTGAATTGTTTGCCAGGAAGCAGCGGCATTGTGATGCAATTCCGTCTACAAGAGGTTCTTTTCCAGAGCACATCAAAAGAGAAGTATATCAAGGAGGAGTTGCTTGGGCTCAGCTTGATTCCTGTATTCGACAGGTACGTGTTCCAAGTCATGAACACTGGTTGGATGAAAGAAAGAATCAATGACAGTTGGAAACCAAAATGGACTTCTTTGACTGCCGTTGCATCCTCGTGTCAGAAAATTTTGAAATGCAGAGCCGAAAACCGTGCTGTGTTGGTAACTGTAGACGCTACCGTTCTGGCCTTCCTTGTACGGGTTGTTGTATAGGCAACTATCAGATAATTATAAAATAAGCAACCTGTCTTTCTAACCAAACCAGGCATTTAAACTTAACAAAGAGTGTTAACACTTGTTAAGTTGATGGAAATTATAAAAATATTTTCTACGTTTTTGCCGCCATTTTGGAACCGGAAGTCACTATTTTTTCTTCATTTATGTGTTGTTTTTGTCGTACTTATGAACTTTTTTTTTAACGTTTTATTATAACTTACATTGGATTATACATCCCTTGTGAAGTTGCTTGAAAGTATAAAAATTGAATTTTTTGACTTTTTTGCCGGCATTTTGAAACCGGAAGTCACCGTTAGTTTCATTAATGTATTGTCTAGTCGTAATTTAGGAACTGTCATTTACTTTTTATCAAATATGACATTGGATTTTTCATATAACACACCTTTTAATGGTTTAACGAATTATTGTCAATTTGTAATGACGCCATTTCCGAAATGTTTGGTGGCCATCTTGAAAAAAAGATTTTTTTTTTTTGGCCAGCAGCGGATTTTATTTTAGTATCATTTAGTCAACCTTTATGCCAAATTTCATGCTTGTATCATGATTTGCACAATTATGTCCATAATATCTCCCACTATAGTAATAAAACTTTGAGATGATATATGCGAACTTCATTGTCACTTGAATATGTTACAAGTTTATGTTTTTTTTATTGTTATGATGATAAATGAATAAAGTATAGTGATATGCTGCAATGAAACTATTTAGTGCTTTTAAAAAGTTTTAAATCAGTAAATGCAATAGTGTTTATACAATCAAACCTTGATATCCTCTGTACAGCTATCTAACAAAACCGTGTAGTCATCAACATTTTCTCGGCAGTGGGGATATAAGGATGCTTTTTGGAATGATTTCCTGCATACATTTATAGCATACGACAGTGTTTTGCCTGACTGTGTTGGCCAGGTAAGAACCGATCTTTTGCGGATATTGTCTTCTGCAAACACACAATTGGCGTTTTTTAAAAGAACCTCAAGAATCATTGGTAATTTCATCGTACGTACCAAGAATGAAAATAACGTCATGTTATTGGTTGAATTTCCATTGTTTATGACATTGTTAACCAACCTCGACGTTTTGGTGTACACTTTTGAAAATATTACCTAGGATGCATTATATTCTGAAACGGCGAAATGGTTTTGACAAAATAAGATTACTATTTCTACACCAAGGCAATACTTTACAAATTGTATGTTCCTGATGCGCATGTTGTAACCAGTAACTTGTAACTGTTTTCGTTTTATTGGCTTCTCTTTGTAACGTGTTGCGTGGTACCCTTATTGGTTGTTCATTCAATAAGAGATAAGGAATACTCAAAATCAAAAGAATGAAATAAGCTAACAATGCCGCGGCAAACAAAACATACCAAACAAAAGACAAACGATAGTATACAAAACATAAAAAAAAAAACAAAAGACAAAGGAACATGAAGTCCAACAACAAAAAACTGAGGAATGATTTCAGCTGCTCAGGACATTATTCTAAATTCACAATTGATTGGTTTATGTTTCAAACGAACACTATAAAAGTGATCATAATCAATAATGATCTTGACCTCAATATTATCATCAAGATAACATATATATCAAAATGTGAAAAGGTTGTTTGAACGGTTCAGTAGTTAATTCATGGACGCAACTGGAAACAAGATTTTACAATCTTTCATTAACCATAAGTCATGAACGGTAAGAGTGATCATCGTCAATATCAAACTTTATTTTTATAACGTTAGCATGTTAGTGTTTATCAAGTATATTTTCCCCCTTTTTTGAATTGCTGCTGTTATAAAACATCAAAATTCTAGTCCTCCATGATTATGATGAAAGCAAATATTGAATAAATTTGCCTTAAGAAAAAATAATTATAACTTAAACAAGGAAAACATAATCTGTGTCACCTGTTCGTTGAGTTTTGGTCTTAAAACCTCGTTTTCCATTTGTTGGTTTCTTTGGTGGCAGAAGGGCTATTGGTTTATTACCGTTAAATACCTGAAACATTTGGGTTTCATATTGAAATCGTTCACAACTATTGTAGCAAAGGGAAGGTTTGTGTAGGTTTAACCTTTTTGTTTGTTCATTATAAGATTTCAGTGATTAATCATCCAATTAACCTCTATCGATGTCATATTATGCTATTTATTTTTTTCTTAGATTTAATGATTACACTGTAGATTAAACATGTACTACTTGAATCTTTTATAAATAATTCAGTTATTCAATCCAAAATACATGTGCTATAAGTTGAATATATGTGTACCATATATTTTTTCCTAATCAGTTTTATATAGGTACGGCTTATGTAAGGTTTTATATTTTTTTTTGTGTCGTATTCTCTGATTTATATATTGAAATCATTTTAGTTCTTGATTTTTTTAGACCTCAATTTTTCCACATATAGTTTCACACGCATATATATAACAATCGTTTTCAATGAAAAAATATGTATTTTTTGTGCATGCATCAAAATTACCTTTGTAAGTGGATTTTTGGCTGACCCTGAACAGGAAGTAACGTTTTGAAGACATTGACAATACTCATGTCCTTTGCTGTACCGTTGGTTGATAACAGTCTTATTGTAAAACATAGACTGCGGATTTGGTATGCTGAAATAAACAAAATATGTCAATGATTTTTTTTTCTTTATCCCGGCAATGTAAAGTAGGTTTGTGATACTGTGTCTATCATAATTATGCACAGATGTTTAAAGTTACTTAAGAAACATGATTTGTTTTATTTGCGTTTAGATAGAGAACAATCAAAATTGACATTGCAATACAAATGTATGTTGAAAAATATTGTCCTCTGTCGAATTTACAGTCATAAGAATAAGCCATACGTGAATAGATAAGAAAATGTTATCTATATTGGCAAAAAAGCAGTCTCCTAACAAACGAGGACTAAACAGCTTAAGCGAACTTGTTTAAACCTTGACTTTGAATTTGTGATAAACAGTTAACATTTTTATTCCTGTGTTAGTGTAAACAATACTTTATTATGAATTATACAATTACAATAAATATTTACATTCACAAATATGATTCAGAAAGAGGCAACAGGTGCGGATATCAATCTGTCTCCTATCAGTCGACAGTTACCATACATGTTGCTTATTACTGATTCATAATATTCAAAACAACATTGATTATTGTTCAATACACATGATTTAAATGAAGTCTTCTGCAGGTTTCAAGTTTTAACTTACTTATCAAAATCTGTATGTTATTCGTGCTGGAAAAATGTAAGTTACTGTCTGAGTATAATACTATTGAGAATAGAAATGGGAAATGTGTCAAAGAGACAACAACCAGACCCTAGAGCAGACGACAGTCGAAGGCCACCAATGTGTCTTCAATGTAGCGAAAAACTCCCGTCCCCGGAGGCTTCCTTTAGCTGGCCCGTAAATACTTTTGTATACTACTTCAGTGGTAATGGACGTCATACTAAACTCCAAATTATACACAAGAAACTAAAATTAAAAATCATACAAGACTAACAAATGCCAGAGGCTCCAAACTTGGGACAGGCGCAAAATTGTGGCGGGGTTAAACATGTTTTTTGAGATCTCAACCCTCTCTTTATACCTCTAGCCAATGTAGAAATAACAATACGCACAGTAACATGTATAAGAGGATGGTAATTTGCACTACACGAAATCCCGGATTTGAAGAGGTATGCAAATGTTATGTAAATGTATTCAGAGACCGACATTTACATATATTTATAAACCGCTGCATTTAGTTTATCTTGTCTTTACATGTAGTAAATATCAACATTTCTTGTGCTATACCCTCCTATGGGCGGTTATGAGAGACCGCGGTTTATAAAATATATTAACACCTAATCAAACCATTTTAAAGTTTAGAATTTGCATATATTTATAACCATCTCAAAACTTTCGCAAACTTATGTATTTGTATACCTCTGCAAATTGAAATCTTTGTAATGTATTTTTCTGTGATGTAAATTCATCCGCAAATGTGTTTCTTTGTCTAGGTAGCAAAGCATCATCATTTAAATAATTTTATAGGGGTTATAAAGTGTAAGGTGCATCTACATTTGCCTGGTATGTAAACCAACTGAAAACGAGAACTTTATAGAGGGGTGTAAAGCATCATTTCCTTTATTCTGCAGAGACCTGTCAAATGTATTGTAAAGGAATGTTTTTGTTAGTCTTTATAGTCGGCTGAAATGTATGTCAAATCAGAACATATCAAAAGCCTTTGAGCATATTCCTATATGTATGGTAAATACATAGATTTGCAGACAATTTGTTTAATTAAGAAATGTGGCCAAATGATAATATCAATGACATGTGTAAATATATTGGGCATATGTAGCTTTGAATACATATGCAAAGAAATGATAAAGAAAGATATTTCAGACAGCTAGAAATGTATGTGTAAATATATTGGGCATATGAAACTTTGAATATGTATGCAAAGATATTATAAAGAAAGATATTTAAGACAGCTAGAAATGTATGGTAAATAGTTATATTTGCTTTTAGTTTGCTGATATATTTGAAAGGTGCATATTATATGGACAAATGTTGCCATAGCTTGACTGGTAAAGCTATGATATGACAAATATAGCTGCTTTGGGTTTAGTTTGGCATATTGGTAATATCATTTATTATACATGTATTTAAATAATTTCGTTTTAATAAAAAAAAAAATCGGGTCTACAAAATCGGTTCTTGATCTCTTGATGTACTGCGTGAATTTCTTTATCCATCAAAATCTTCTACTCTCGGGAAGTTATGATGGTTCATTCGCGTAGCATAACACGATCGTTTCCTTTGAGTATCTCTTTGAAACTTCTGGAATTGCACGAGTCATAATTCACTCTGTTTATAAAACATAGAATTTACTTTTTTTAAAAGAGACATATACTACAATATGTATTATATGTTACTGCAGAGACATATATATACTATATATATATGTCTCTTGTTACTGGTAGAAATAATACACATATACAAATTAAACCAAAACATACTAGATAGTAACAAATTTAAAATCGGTAGCATTCGGAAGGTTATTAAGCGATTTATTAAGTTTTTATAAAAAGTCCAAGTTTCTGAAATAGTGTAGAAATATTCCTTCATCTGTAGTAAAGTTGCCACATAATATTTGACACAAAACACATCTTGAGAGAATGTTTTTTTTAAAAGAATCGGCTAGTTTGCACACATAATTATATAAACGTTAATCTATTGACGAATATTTTCCTTATCCGTTAGTCCTGTCACGAGATGTTGAACTCCGTGTGCTTCATGAAGTGTCCTCAGCAAAAACTTTCTCGTTAAAGTTAAAAATTACAAACAAAGAACCAGTGAGTCACGTGTCATTATTGACACACAATTTACCAATGAAATCAAACAAAATCGATAGATAATATCATTCCATCGACGAGATGTCGCCCTTCCTCCGATCAACGGGGTTTATCAGCAGTTAAGTGTGACAATTATCACCTTTTACAGAAAGATCTGGTCCGAAAAGATCAATAGAAGACAACCGCTAGTATCAATATCCATCAATATAATAAGGCACAAATAATTATCATTTCTTTATGATTTATAAATTGTCTTAAAACAATGCTCCCGTTGTCATTTGATTGTGTTATTTAAATACGCAAAACTTAAAACAAGTTATCGAACTATCAGTCATTCGAAATCTCATTTACCGCCTATTTTATCCTAAAATTTTACAGCGTTCATATGTACTTTGACAGGAATCGTTTTTTTTTTATGCGCCCGTTTGTGTGACGTATTATGGTATACCGTTGTCCGTCTGTCCGTCCGTCCGTCGTCAACATGTCGGACAATAACTCAAAAAGGCTTGACCCAATTCGCACGAAACTTTGGTGAATTGTTAATATCTATTGACGTGAGCTCCCTTTCGATTTTTATCAATTTTAGATTTTAAGTTTCTGAATTTTGGGGTTTTATTTATGAAAAAAGGGGGGATTTTTCAGTGTTCGGACAATAACTCAAGAACACTTTCACCAATTTGCACGAAACTTTGGTGAATTTATTTTTTCTATTGACATGAGCTCCCTTTCGATTTTTATAAATTTTACATTTTATGTTCCAATTCGCATGAAACTTTGGTGAATCGTCAATATCTATTGACGTGAGCTCCCATTCGTTTTTTTATGAATTTTAGATTTTAAGTTTCCGAGTTATGGGGTTTTATTTATGTAAAAAGGGGTGATTTTCCAGTTTTCGGACAATAACTCAAAAATGCTTTCAGCAGTTTTTATGAAAGTTTGGTGAATTGTTTATATCTATTGACGTAAGCTCCCTTTTTAATTTTATAAATTTTAGATGTTAAGTTTCAGAGTTACGTCATTTTATTCATAAAAAAGGGAGGACTTTCCAGTTTTCGGACAATGCTTTGAGCAGTTATCAAAAATCTTTGGTGACTGGTTTATATTTATTAAGATAACCTCCCTTTAGTTTTTCATGATTTTCTGATATGACATTGAGAAGTTATTGAACTTTATTCTTTGAAAAAGTGACGGGCGTATCATGCGCTCATGGCGCAGCTGTTTATATTTTCTATCATGATCAAATAAGGTTTTTTTTGTGTTTTTTGTTGTTGCAATAATTGCATTTAACATAGTCTTTGCACACATTTCAATTGAAATAACATTGAAACAAGATTGAAGGTTATATAAGTCTCAAAAAGTTTTAACTTAATTCAAGAATATTTGTAAACGACAAATACATATTACACTAATGTTGATAGGGGCTCGTATCATGGAAAACCTATCTTTAAAAAATAAGGCAATTGTACCCTGTACAACAAGACGAAGTCTAGACTTATAGTTTTAGCGGAAATGTATATATGATTCGTGTTTGAATAATGGAATATCTTGCACTTCTTTCTTATACATATTTACGCAAAGTCTTAAAATAACTACATGTATCATTGTACTTGCTTTCCACACAGGCGGAAAATAAGGAAAGAGGGGCAACAAAAATAAACTACCATTATTGTTAAATCGCATTGATAAGTGTTTAAAACTCTAAATAAGTTGAAATATTTTCCAATAAAAGAATAAAACAAAAACTTTTATTTTACATACTCCTCCGTTCACGATGTTGTAATACCTATGCAGGTTGAACTTCAATTTAAAGGTTTATCTATTGAAGTTTTAGTTCTTTGAGTACCAAACGTGAGCTTTTTAAATAAATTAATTTGTAATTAGTTAATTATGCAAACTGCAAATCTGGCAGAATCTATCAATGCAAATGCCCATATATTCAAATTACTATTCAAAATGTGAGGTTAGTTTATAAATTAATAGTCATTGTAAAAAATGCTTCAAAAATTTAAAAAAAAATCACAGGTGGCTCAAATGTAAAAAGAAATGTTAAAATGAATTGCTTTTGGCAAGAGACGCACACTCATTTCATGATTGTATCTACTAATCAATGCACATAAGTTATGGACTAGTACTGCACCCGTATAGACTAGCATTGGGGGTCGCAGGTTATAGTCCAGGTACTAGCAACAGTGATTTTTTTTATTGTTTTTTTTTTCGGGGGGGGGGGGATATGTGAAATACTGCTTTCCTGTGTTATGTCTCGTAAACTTAGGTTCTTAGTTTGTTAGGACAACAGTTATGCGCTGGGAAAAAAACTGCAGTTGCTATTTTCATTAACTAAGATAAAGATATGGGTGCCCCTGACCACTCTTACAATTTTCTGTAAAGTTTTCAGTAAAAAAAGAATGTTGACAAATATCATATGCTATGAGAATTCAAAGACGATTTAAGTAGAGCAAATAAAAATTAACCAATCGTTCCGAGAAGGGTAAAGAGTACTCTAAGGGTTGCAAGCGCAACATGAGTTTAAAGGCTGTCAATCCTTCTAAGATTGCTACTAGATACACTCTTAGCAGATGAGATTAATCTTTAGCACTAAGATTGTGCCAAAACTAATTTATGACAGACTGAGTGCTTCGTTTTTATCAACCAAGTTTCATTAAGCATTTACACAAAAAATTAAGTGTGAACGTTTACAACACAAAGACAAAAGTACAGAAATGAAAAATGCTACCCAGGACGTCAGAATAGAGAGGAGACATGCAACATCGCCAGCGGATGAATACAATGAACGAAATGGTCCACAAAAGTAAAAAATAACCTAAGACTAGAACTATGTTATATGAAAGTCATAAAATGAACTACCTAAATATAAATCTTGTTCATTGTAAATAATAATAATCAAACTTAATACGTACGTAACTTTTTTGTAAATCGTGACTTTTTTGTCATGTGATTTCCTGTCCTTTTAATTTTTGTCCCTTATTCGTAAAATGCACTAGTAAACTGAACTCTGTGATTCGTAAAATAACGAATAGATATCAATTTCATTTGTAATAATAAGTATACCTAGTTGACAATGTTTCCAACTATACAAAAGACTTTATGAGAAAAAAATAATATTTTTCAAATCTATTTGTTTTCTTTTAACAGTCATAGGATAAAAGAGGGTCTGGAAAAGGAGGGAGGTGGGTGTTCTTCAATTCTTAATATTATTTACGCCATTTTTTCTCTATTCTATATAAATTTTGCCCATTATTCTCTATTTTTTATATTGTAGAAGCCCACTATTCTCTATTCTTAAATTTTTGGCCTATCCTTTTCTTTTCTATTCTTTATTTTTTTAGCACATTATTCTCTAGTCTGTAAAATCCATCCACACCCTCATATATAGAAGATACCATTCTAGTTATCTATACGTCTTTTTTTATTTCACTAAATTATTATGATTGTATCTCTTAATGTTAATTTTTTTTATTTCTTTTTTAAAAGTAGTGTCTTTTTCTAACCTAGATTTGTATACATGTTTAATTTTGCTCCAGATTTTTTTCATTTTCAATGCAGTTTCGTGTTCCCCTCTAAGTGGGCAATTTTTCTTCATAATCCAAAACTGTGTAATTATATTTCAAGATAACACGACACCGAATGGCATATCTCCCGATTTCTAAAATTTTTGGCACACTTGTACTTTGAATCGAGTTACATCGGAATATGTAATAAAAAAAAATGGGGGTCACCACTTCTGTTTTTTCGTAAATTTTATTAGAAAACGTCAATTTTGACGACAAATTTACACAGGGAAAATGCTTTGTTTTAACTTTTTTTTTTTTTTTTTTTTAAATTTTTCAATAGATGGCTTTGTTCTTATATACGGAGAAAACTAAAAACTAACATAATATCCCGGATTATGCCTCTAAGGTGCATGCTTTTTGTATTTTTGTGGTTGTTGGGATGTATAAGTACCCTTCCACGTCCACTCTCTTTTTGTAAGATGTATTCTATTTGCATCAATCTGATGAGTTAAGCCTTTTTTAACTGATTTCTACAGTTTATTCTCATGTTGTACTGTTACACCACTGTCCCAAGTTAAACTGGTCCGTCATTCCATCTTAAGCTTCGCACCGTAAGTGTAACGATAAGGGAACACAACAGGGGTCCAGTTTATGTCCCAGGTTAGGGGAAAGGAGGGTTGGCGCCTTTAAACGAGTTTAACCTGACCACATTCTGTATGTTCCTGTCCCGAGTCAAGTAGTCTGTAATTAAGTTTGTTGCTATGTAACATATTTGTTTTTCGTTCATTATGTTGTACACAAATTAGGTTTTCTCGTTTGAATTGTTTTACATATGTCATTTCGGGGCCTTTTATAGCTGACTATGCGGTATGACTTTGCTCATTGTTGAAGGCAGTACAGTGACCTATATATGTAAATTTCAGTGTCATTTTGTCTCTTGT
The DNA here is from genome assembly GCF_963676685.1 of Mytilus edulis. Lineage (NCBI taxonomy): Eukaryota > Metazoa > Mollusca > Bivalvia > Mytilida > Mytilidae > Mytilus > Mytilus edulis. The sequence continues at coordinate 29,273,045 of NC_092355.1, read as the reverse complement.
GGAGAGTTGTATCAGTGGCAATCATACCACATCCTTTTATTTTTTTTTTATATATATAGAAACACATATGTCATCATCCTTGTGTTTTATATACATTGCTTCAAAGTTGACCGATACGCTTAGAATTTGACAGAAAACGTGTGACGTTACAGAATAAAGTATTTGGTAAACAGTGATATTGAGGTACAATTTGAATTGATTGATTGATGGTTGCTCAACGTCCGGTGGCAACTATTTCATGCATTTACAGGACGATACAGTGCAATTTGAATTGTTGTGTCTGAAAAACACATTTGGTGCAGCAGTCAAGAAAGGTTAAACATTCTGTTATTTGTGGAAATTAAAAAGAAATTTTGATATGTTGTAACTGGTGAGAAAATGGAGGTTAAGAGTTCGATATTGACGATTAACTTTACATCATTCAGCAACAACATTATTTTGATTTGAAATGAAATGCTATTGCTAAGAAATATTTTAAAAATTTTGAGCCTTCGATTAGAACAAATACATATACTGGGATTTTTTTTTATATCATTATACCTATAAATAGGATAAAGTCAAGATTGGGAAACCAAAGGGCACCAAGATATTTTATTAAAATTTTGTATTGATTGAATACTACCATATATATCTTCAGAATAAAACTGATACAGGAGCAGGAAGGTTATTGAAATTGGTGTAGTTTTTTTTTCCATTAATGTCGGTCATTTTTATTCTTGTTAAAACACGAAATACAGAGATTACCTGATTCAAAAATTAAATTACTTGCTTTGCATCGAATTTATTGTATCTGCTACATGTATGAGAAGCGGGGAAACGAGAATGTTTTTTTTTATATACAAAAGATAATTGTTTAAAAACAGTTTTACTGTATAAAATATTAAAAACATATTTTTAGATACAATGTTACAGTAACTGTCCTTATTTCAGGCTCTTTTAATTTTCAAGCATATAAACTTTTAAATTATCTGCGTTTTTCAATAATACAATATTTTATTACAAAGTATTAACACGTTTTCACGAATACAATCAGCATGTTTAATGATGTCTTTATCTGGCAACTCTTGGCTTGCGTAATTGGTATAATCTGTTTACAACGTCTGGATTTAATTATACACAATTAGCGTTACATTGTATTTGATCAATTTTGGTAATTAACACATACTGTTTCCCTTTTAAAGTACCCTGTAGTGTTAAAAGATGAACCATTTCACAGTCAGGAAAATCCCTTCATTTACATACAAGTGACACATTTACCACCTATTAAGGGATAGTTACATAATGTAATTCATGCTCTTTCTTCGCAGTATAGCCAGTCGAGGTCGTTAAAAACTCCCATCATCATCATCTCTTTCTTCATTGTATTATTAGACATTTTCAATTGTAAACATAAACATTCTGACAACATTCTGATAAAATACATGTATGTGCATACTCGTGTATTTTCAATTTATAGGATCATGCAAAACACACGCCTTGACTCAAGTTATATTGAAATAATTATTTTGTATTCTCTTGTTTAAAATGAAAAAAAGATCACAAATAAGCAGAAGCTAAACTAACTTTTTTCCAAGTCCACATCAAGATTGGTAGACTTAAGCTTGGGTTGAGAAAACGTACCGTGTTTATCGATTTGATCTTATTTATTCTAGTTTAGAGTTCATTCTTTATGACATCGTTGTTTTCATATTTTGAAGTACAAAAGGAAAACCTGCTTACAATTTAGTACAGTGTTATTATAATAGTGCATTTCTCCCTACACCTGAGATTCATGTAGTATTTGCAACTGGACGTTTACACAAATCAATCCATCTACCCATTTATTATGTGGCTATAAGATTTTAAAAAAATATTTATTTTTTCCGTAAGTGCGAAATAATCGACACATCTTACAGCATTTACTAGGGTCTGGATGGGGTCTTTCATGTCTGTATTCTATGATAATTTAGATCATATTTCTCTATTTTTTTTATATTTTATGCCCATTGTCATGATTATTTTCTATTCTGTATATATATTAGACCCTTTTTATCTAATTTTTTGGGAGTAAATTATTTTCTTTTTTTCTTCTTTTAGCTCTAACCACGACCCTCATTAACGTTTGTTGTGCATGCGAGATATAAACTGCAGTCTCGCAAAGCTATACCTGTGTGAAGACAACTTAACAGTATCAATGTTTCATATACTAACTATGAAGTAAATAAAATGCATTTTGTATGGAGAGTTGTCTCATTGGCACTCACACCACATCTTCCTATATCTATTTCTTTACGTACATAAATACATCCGACAAATGTTTTCTTTTTTTTTTTTGTTTTACAACCTATAATGGTTTACTTTTTAAATTGTTATTTGTATGGAGAGTTGTCTCATTGGCACTCACACCACATCTTCCTATATCTATTTCTTTACGTACATAAATACATCCGACAAATGTTTTCTTTTTTTTTTGTTTTACTTTGGTTGTAAATGTTTTATAAACCGCGGTCTCTCAAAACTTTGCATACGTCTATAAAGATATGTTGCAAATATTAATATTTATCAAAATAACTATGATAGTGGAAAGTATTAGTAAATAAAATACATGTCTTTACATACATAAACTATATCGACAAATGTTTACAAATATAACACAAACATTTGACAGCATTTACTTTGGCTGAAAATATTTTATAAACCGCGGTCTCTCAAAACTTTGCATACGTCTGTAAAGATATGTTGCAAATATCGATATTTATCAAAATATTTATGATAATGGAAAGTATAAGTAAATAAAATGCACTCCTTTACATACATAAACGATATCGACAAACGTTTTCAAATATAACACAAACAGTTGATAGCATTTACATTGGTTGTAAATGTTTTACAAACCGCGGTCTCTCAAAACTTTGCATACGTCTGTAAAGATATGTTGCAAATATCGACATTTATCAAAATAACTATAATACTGGAAAGTATTAGTAAATAAAATACATTTCTTTACATGCATGAACGATATCAAAAAACGTTTGCAAATATAACATAAACATTTGACAGCATTTACATTGGTTGTAAATATTTTATAAACCGCGGTCTCTCAAAACTGCCCACACCTCTGTAAAACATTTATGTAAATTTTAAACTTTGCATACATCTCCTATCCTGAAAAGTGCATGCAAATATAAGGCCTATCTTTACATATCTTTAGTATATGAATAAAGATATGGAAATAAAATAATTATCTTTAGCATATCTTTGAGAACGTCCTAAATAATGCCAAAGGAATAATGCATTTACATATACATTAGTAGGTCCGCAAATATATCTGGCAGAAAAGTAGTTACATTTGTCAAACATTTACATGATTGCCCAAATTGTTGTAAATCTGCCTTTTCGTGTAGTGTTGTGAATTGGGAAATTTATGTGAGGATTCTTCACAAATGCGTAAAAAGGGATAACACATATCATAGGAGCACTTCAAAAATAAGAACAGTCAGTGGCATTTCCGAAATAAAAAGACAATAAAGTAAAATCACAAAAATGTTGAACTCCAGGAAAAGATTTAAAACGTAAAGTCCCTAATCTAATGACAAATTTAAAAGCTCAAACACATCAAACAAATTGATAACACTTTTCCTGACTTTCTACATGCATTTTTTATGTAAAAATGGTAATATGAACCAAGTTATATATAGCTAGCTTAACCTCTCAGTTGTGTGTCAGTCGAATCAAATAATCCAGTCGAAAACAATATGTGAACAAAACAGACACAATTGGTAAAACTATCACATTTTGCTACATTCTAGTGTTATGTTGATTTTTTCCTTTCTTAAAGTACTTACAACCATGATTTCGGAAACTGGTCGTATGAAACTGCTTTCGAGTCATTTGCCCAATCTTTGCCATTTCTGTCAATATATTTTCCATCGAATGACCCACAGAGTCCTTCTGCGCATCCTTGGTGGTCTAAAGGTATTTCTAAATTTATTGGCGACAGTAAATTATTGACGACATCTATTGATACCGTTAATCTTGCTCCTGAAGGGAAGTTTTTCTAAAATAAACATTTTTTTTACAATAAACAATTAACCACATATTTGTTTTACATTGTTCAAAAGTCGGGTTTTATTTTATTCTCAATTATTATACTTTGCATACGGAAAGAAAGAGATGTGTGGTTTTGATACACCGTCCAATATAAAGTACTATTTACAAATGTATAGTCGATCAACATTCAGTACACTTAACTGCCGTCTACTGTCCAAAATATATATATACAATGTATATATATATATTTCATGTTTTTATCTACATTTTTCAAAACACAAGTGGCAAACAAAAACTGCAAATTATATCGTCATTTAGACTAGTCAAAGGCATATCAATAAAATGAAGAATGCTATTTCTGTTGTTTAATGAAGTAAAGAGGTTTGAACAAGCTTGGAATCTGAACTATTTCTATCATATCGGATCTAACTGAAATTACTCTGTTATTTCATAATCCTTAAGAGTAATATACGATATAATACAAGGTCCATTTTATCATCTTCAAGAAGCATTTACACTGGATGTAAACATTTTTTTTTAATTTAATTTTGCAAAATCTAAAACATTTCTCAGTACTGAAGTAAACACTAGCGTATTGCATCATAAGCATTCAGATTAAACATATTAATATAATAACCTTATTCTCATAGTATCATTGGTATGTTAAAAACGCCCTTCGATGAATATCATAGTTGTTTGATCGATCGATACATTAGTAAGATACAAAATATAAAAAAAAATGCCTGTTATTTAGGACGTCGTGTTTTATGGCAAATTTTTTTTTGGATATATTTTGTCTGTTTTTTGGTTTGGTAATGAATTTTGATTTGAAACATTAACAAAAAAGACTGAACAAAACAGTCTTGAAATAAAAATGGACATCATATCCTAACATACAATAGTAAGGCCGTCATTATGTGTCCATATTCATCTTCAAACTTGAAATGTCATTATTTCTAATTAAAGAAAGATACATTGTTGTAAACACAACGATCGCCAAAACATAGTTTTTTACAGAATGTTAATGCAGTCCGTAGTACAAACATATTCTTTAAACAAAAACTTGGTTGAATAGCAAAATTGATCTACCTATTGCTGCACTTTCCCAACTTTACTGATATATGATTTTCTATGTTTATGCTTAAATAAGTCAGTCATAGTAGTCTTAAAATACGTACATAAAATTTTCGACCGCCAACATCAGTGTGGAATGTCGTACCATCATTTAATTGTTTAAATTTGGACAAGTAGAATACATTTTTTCTATGGGTACATTCATTAATTTCCACAGTATCATTCCCCTCTCTTGCTAAAATTCCACATATACAAGCATTAAACTTCCGGCTAGGGTAACAATCTTTGTTGGCCCGAATTTGAACCTAACGATGGAATGGATTATAAATGCATAAGGTTTTAAAACAGACAGTGTATGCGTTTGTCTGCCGTTTTTATATGGAACCAGAAATATGTTTTTAAAGAGATCATTAAAAAATTACATTCCATAATAATAATATCTGCACATATCAATGATGATATTTGTAAAATATAGAATTGAAACAAGGATGTATTTAAGAGACAACAACCCGCCTACAAAACCGAAATCAGGCCGAGCTTCGATAGTATCATTAAGTGATTGATTTTATTTAATATAGATGTTGTTTATATTGCGAAATACAATTACTTTAAAACTTTATATGTGTCCGTTTGTTATGTGATACCAATATTGTATTGCTTGTCTTTTAAATGTGTATTTTTCGTTTCTTTTTTTTTTAATAATGTTGTTGATTTTTTTTTATCAAATACGTTCATAGTGCAATACAGTACTTTTTATGTAAATGATTCGTTTGTTTTTTTCAATCCGCTACAGAATCATAGATACCTCCAGTGGTCTTATTTTGGTACAAGATGCTTTTGTTCGATACAGTACACTATCACCAATGACATAGGAGTTGACCTGTCTACAATATATATTAAGGTTGAACTTCATAGCATTAAAATCAAAATTATTTCTTGCAAAAAGAGGTGCACCAAAGTGTAAATGATCATAAATTTACTTTACAGATATTGTTTTCAGATGCATTTAGTTTATTCGTGAAGACTTTTAGTTGATAATTTGTTGTCCTTATCAGTCATTTAGATTAACATTATCTCTTGCAACATGAGATGTATCAAAACATTCATGATCATTATTTAGGAAAATCATGAACATAACTTCACTTTACAGATATTTTTTAGTTTTATTGCAGAATTAATGTATCCGTGATGACTTTTACTATAATCTATATCAGTTAATCTTATTATCAAACTATCCACGCAATACGGTAACAAAATATAAAAAAAATCTTTTTGTAAAAAATACCGAGCTCCGAGAAATTTGAAAACAGAAAGTCCGTAATCAAATGGCATCATAAAAAGATCAAACACATAGAACCAATCTAAGCCAAACCTCTCACTTCTATGACAGTAGCATTAATTTCCATTATATGGAGTTCTTAGTTTGAACAAGACGTAATAGGTAGCAATGTCAAAAATAGTGGCAGATCACTCAACATTAGGTTATTATCTTAAACACTATACAAACTACTAAATATGCAACAACAAACAACAAAAATATAGAAAAATCTGATTAGCAAAAATGAAAGATAAGAATACAAATAAAAATATTACCATAGCAAAAATACACAATGACGAGATGTATAAGTACAGTGCCACGACATATTTCACAAAGAAACATGCAACTGCATATATTAAGCAAAAATAAAAGTCAACTCACCTCCCAGAAATACTTGTGATATGCGGATCTGTAACAGCCGTACACTCTCCTTATTTCTTGTCTATTGTGTGAACCTGATTAAAATTTACTTATAATAATACAAAGCAATGATTTGTGTATTGACTTTTAACAACTGTGGATTCAACATTATTCGTTGGAAACCGACTTTTCGTGGATATCGTGAGTAGAGGTTGTAACACAAATTGAAATGTTTCACTAAGTACAAATTTGTTAAAGGTTCGTAAGCAGCTTTAGGCAAAAAAATAAAGGCAACAGTTGTATACCGCTGTTCAAAACTCGTAAATCCATGCACAAAAAACAAAATTGGGGTAACAAACCAAAACTGAGGGAAACGCATTAAATACAAGAGGAGAACAACGACACAACACCAAAATGTAACATACACAGAAACGGACTAAGCATTATACAAAATTTAACATCAAAACCAAATACATGAATTTGGGATAGAAAAGTACCGTGACACGTCTTATAGTAATGTGAATTCACACTCAAATATAAGAGAAAACAAACGACACAACGGAAACACAGCGTTAAAATGTCACACGCACAGAAACGAATTATAATATAACAATGGCCATCTTCCTGACTTGGTACAGGACATTTTTAAAGATAAAAATGGTGGGTTGAACCTGGTTTTGTGGCATGCCAAACCTCGCACTTTAATGGCAATGTTAAATATAACATTGAAATGACAACATAATATTAAAGGACTACAATACAAATAAATAGGAGAACGTATTAGACAAAGAAACACATGATTAATAGATAACAAAAGACATCAGGTTCAAAATGTAATACGCCAAAAACGCGCCGCGTCCACACAAGACTCACCAGTGACGCCCAGATATAAAAGATCGAAAGTGAAAAAAAGGTTAAAAGTTGTACAGCACTGAAGATCAAAAGTTGAAAAAGGTTGTGTCAAATACGGCTATGTTTTAATACTACGAAATTAAATATACACGCATCTACAATTTTTTTGTAATCAACGAAAATAAATGAACCCTAAGGAAAGTTTAACAAAAGAATTTAAACATTCGAATTCGAAAATGTTAAATTATAAAGGAAACAGCGGTGAACCTACTGTTTGGTTTTGTCTAATTTTTTTTTATCAATTATTGATAAAGAACTTTACAAAATAGCAAAACAAGAAAAACATCCCACAAGTACAATCATAGTAAAAAATGTGTTTTGTCATACTTTAAAACACTACGTGTGTCGGAAGTTATGATTCCCTTGATTTTGCACAAGTATACACAAGTTATATTTCTAAATGAATTCGTAACCCTTATCAAAAAGAAAATTGAAAAGAAAACGATTATCATTATGGAAAACCCGAAAAAATTAAGCATAAATTAAAACTTAGTTCTTGACAAAAGTGTTATAAAGACGATGATTATTTTTTTTTTCACAACGTTTGAAAAAAAGTCTGGTCGTTTATACTTATTGTTTCAAATTTTACGTAGTCAATTACATAAGCTAACAAGTAAGTTGTGTCAATAACAAATAATTCGCCTTTTCAAAAACTAAATGACTATGGGTAATCTCATTATTCGTACACCAAAGTGAAAATAACGTTACTTCATTGGTTGGATTTCAATTGTGTAGAACCTTTTAAACCAATCAAAACGTTTTGGTGTACGCTTTTGAAAATATTACCCAGAATGCATTAGATTTCCAAATGGCGAATTAAAAATTAAAATGTTATGATTAAACGCATTGATTACAGCCTATTTTCCTGAAATACTTTTGTTTTCTAAGTAGAATTTATAGACTGGCTGCAATGCTGATAATATACTTGCACAATAAAAAAAAAGTGCGACACTATCAAAAAAGAGCATGATATCGAATATAAAATGTAAACGCACAAATTTATCAAATTAATAACTTCTAAACGCACCCAATTAATTTTTGGCATTAAGCATGTTAAGACACATTTTAAATGAAGATATCAAAGTTGAAATCCTTAATTCGTGTTATATAACTCAAACCTAGCTTTCAAAATGGTAAAAACACTAATACCTATTATTGAAGTCGTACCAACCTTACAAAACGGTAAACATTTATAATTATAATTCCAATAAAGACAAGCTACATGAAGCATTATTTTCTTGAATTCATTCGAGTAATTTTACAATGAAAGCATATATTGACTTATACATACACTCTCAGATCAAATAGGTAAATACGACTTTATAGTTCTGTAATTATTTGAAAATCACCTTATAGTCATACGAATATTTGACCTTAGTGACATACAATTAAAGGTCAATATGTATTACGTAGATCATATAAATAGTGAAATGCACAAGGCTTATCTCATCATATTGAGAAATTATGACTTTGAAAATCCTTCTAATCGTTTTGGTTCTATATAAAGGTAAATCACAATTATTTTTTATATGTATATTTCTTGAATTACTTTAATGATTTTTGTAAATATTCAACATTTGTATTCATTACTAGCATCATATCCATGATCTGGGACAAAACAATCGAAGAGTTTCTATAAAAATGAAAATTTTACTTACTTGGTAATAGCCGAGGGGCAAACATTTTACTAACTTGATGATAGCAGAGGGGAAAAAAAATTGTCATATGTAATTATTCGCTTATCATAGGCACATTATTAATGAGATTAAACGAATATTACTAATAATGTAGAATTAACGTAGAAGTATGTTTGCATGGTCAGTATTTTTGTCTTTACGAAAGATTCAACTACGAAATTAACTGAAAGAAATATAAGACAAGAAATTTTACAGATTATTAACTGGATCACTGAACCCTCCGTATTTCCTTTTTGCTGTTATGTAATATGAAAAGTTGTTTACAATAATAATACGTTTGAATTTCAATCTCATGTTCTCAATGATAAACATGATCAAACTATTTTCGGATTATTTCAGCCTAAAGATAATCGCTTAATTTATTTTTCTTCTTTAGATATTTAGATCTATAAAAGTCTGCTTGAAAACTTATTATGTCAGAAAAACTGACTGTTGTGATATTTAGATTGGGATCTCTCTGCTAAGACAAATTTACTATCTATTCGTTCGATGCGTTTGCGCTTTTGACTATGCCATTTGATTATGACCTTTCCGTTATGAATTTTTCGCGGAGTTCAGTATTTTTGTTATTTAACTTTTCGCGATGACAAAAAGTAATAAATTACAAGTATATTAAAAATAAGTTTATACAGATAAAAAAATATCATATTCGTGACTGGCTCCAGATTCTTGCTGGCACAAACACAATGTGGTGGGGTTAAATCGGTTATCTGATTTTCTTTACATTTAGTCTACTTTCAAAGTTTATCCGGCAGGTATTTTTAGTGCAGATATATCTAGACATTTTGATACTAGTGAACTTTAAACAATGTATTCTATATTCGCTATCAGGTCTTAACATTGATTTTTTTTATTATCTGCAGTGCATGAACCGAAAGTTCGCCACAAAAAATAACCGAATATCGTAAAAAGACACCTTTATTTTCACACGTATTACATTTTCTAAATACCTTTTTATATATGAACCTTTCGAAAATGGTTGCACATTCCTTTCATAATAAAGTGATTGCCACGGAGTAGATCAAGCCAGATTTATATAAAATAGAAATTCTGACTAAGCGGAAAAGTAAAAAGTTTATCCCTTTTAAGATGTTTTTTTTCAAACGCGCAATAATATGTGTCTTATGTTTCAACTAGCAGGTGTTGATAGTATATTACAATCAACTAGTTACCTCAAGGATGTATTAGTTTGATGACCTATCATAAATTATCGATAAGAACTATTTTGTAGGTTAAATATCTAATTTCTAGTGTATACCTGTTAGTTAAAGACTGTCTCGGGGTGAATAAGGGTATATATCGATTACTTTCAGCAGTCGTTTTAGGTCTATAACTCACGAATAGATTTGTTGAAGCAAAGACGTAGTTGAAAAATGTGTATGAGCTTAGATTGATATGTAGTAGTTAATTTTTAACCTGATTTTTGTGACAAAAATGTCGGTTATTAATTTGGGGATGTACGGCGGGCGGGCGGGCGGACGGGTTTCGGCAATCAAATGTTGTCCGTGCATTAACTCATGAACCGTTCAACCAAAGCTTTTAAAATTTTAATATGTTATTACTGACAACTATACGAAGGTCAAGTTCAATAATAATGGCGATTTTGACTTTTACTGTTCAGGAGTTATGGTTCTTGAAAGGCGGCAATCAAATGTTGTCCGTGCATTAACTCATGAACCGGTCAACCAAAGCTTTTAAAATTTTAATATGTTATTACTGACAACTATATGGAGGTCAAGTTAAATAATGGCGATTTTGACTTTTACCGTTCAGGAGTTATGGGTCTTGAAAGATTGAAAAATGGAGTTTTCAGTCGTGTCCGTGCATTTACTCATGAACTGTTCTACTAAAGCTTCCCAAATTTTAATATGTTGTTACTTATGACAGAATGAAGGTCAAGTTCAATAATGACGATTTTGACTTTTACCGTTCAGGAGTTATGGTTCTTGAAAGATTGAAAAATGGAGTTTCCAGTCGTGTCCGTGCATTTATGCATGAACTGTTCTACCAAAGCTTTCGAAATTTTAATATGCTGTTACTGATGACAAAATGGAGGTCAAGTTCAATAATTTTGACTTTTACTGTTCAGGAGTTATGATTCTTGAAAGATTGTAAAATGGCGTTTCCATTCATGTTGTTGCATTTACTCATGAACCATTCAATCTAAGCTTTTCAAATATTATTATTTCAAAATGTTGATACTGATGACAAAATGGAGGTCAAATTTGATATTGATGATTTTCACTTTCACCATTCATCAGTAATGGTTCTTGTGATATTGCCAGGACACAAATAAATGTAAATAAATCCGGTTTGCTGTCGTTGTGACAGCCTCTTGTAACAAACGTATTTTACTAATATTCATATATATATATATATATATAAACTATTATAAGTTATTCTAACGTTTTGCATTTACATACATATATATATATATATATATAAGTACGTCTGAGTCAGTGACAACTCTACAACAGATGTATCCATCGGATCGCCATCAATGATGGTGATATATGGCTGTGTACATAATGTATATACAACTCGTCTAAACATCAACCCAACAATGTTAGATCTGTAAATTTGCTTTCGCAAATTTTTGGTTCTTCCCTCGCTGGGATTCGAACCCATGCTACTGTGATATCGTGACACCAAATCGCCTGCACTGCAGCCGTCCCGCTAGACCACACGACCACCTGGGCTCTCAAATAAAGAGCTTTCGCTGGCCGTGTGTTACCTTTCCTCGTCAGTTTTAATCTAGCGGCGTACTACAATACTTTTCTACATTAACTACAGGTATAGGGGGAGGGTTGAAATCTCATAAACATGTTCAACCCTGCCGCAATTTTGCGCCTGTCCTCAGTCAGGACCCTCTGGCCTTTGTTAGTCTTGTATGATTTTTTAATTTTAATTTCTTGTGTATAATTTAGAGTTTAGTATGACGCCCATTATCATTCTACTTGTATACATATTTTTTAAAGGGGTAAGCTAAAGTACGCCCACGGATGCGGGAGTTTCTCGCTACATTGAAGACCAATTGATGGCCCTCGGCTGTTGTCTGTTCTATGGTCGGGTTGTTGTCGCTTTGACACATTCCCCATTTCCTTTCTCAATTTTATATGTTTTGACACGTCCCTTGATTATAAATGTTTTGATTTTAAAAATAGTATTGCTGAAAATCTATAAATCCATAAACACGTTTCGAAGAAAGCACTACTTCATTATCACATAATACGGACTGTACGATGCCATAGTTTTCAGAGCCAAAGAGTTAGTGCGTTTGTTCTGTCTTGATTCTTTATATCCTTTTTGAAGAAAAAAATAGATTGTCAAGTACGGTATGAAAACAATAATAAGTTTTTAAATCATTAATGCAAAGTTGACCTCAGATAAATTTCACTTTCTTGTAGTTCCTTTGATGTATTATTGTAAATTATCCACGTTCATAATGGATTGATTTTTTTTTTATTAATATGCATTAAAATATTTGAGTAAAAATAAAGAAATATATATGTTGAGATATGGTCAATGATAAAAGCAAGTCATCCACCAAAAAACAAAACACCTTAGAAACAGTTGCTAAATTGTAAAGCAGATAAACAACAGTTGCGCTTATGTGCATACATATATATGTTACATATGTGTTTGTTTTTGAAGTGATTATGATTTTAAACACTATTTTTACTGCTGTACGCCTTTTTTTTGTACATTTTTACCTATTATGTCTGTTTTTTTCACACATCGTTCAACTTGTCAATAACATAGAATGAGATGCAACTGTCAAACAAATGAGAGGTTTCACTAGGTTAAACACCAAGTTTCATCCATAGTTGTCTATAAACTTAAACATGCTTGTACCAAGTCAGGAATATGACAGTTTTTTATTTCTTAGTTTGATGCGTTTTCGCTTTTGACTTTGTCATTTGATTATGACTTTTCCGTTTTGAAATTTTCGCGGAGTTCAGTATTTTTGTTATTTTATATTTTGTAAAGAAAAAAAAACGTAATAAATGACTGGTTTTTTAAAAATAAATTTATTCCATTTTCGAATTTAGGTAACATTGTCCAAGTAGCGAATTCGCAAGCTAACAATCACCAGAGTCAGTTGACATAATCAGTTCCAGGCAGACTTTTGAATGAAGCGTTTTTCTTTAGGCTGAAATAATCCAAAAATAGTTTGATCTTGTTTATCATGAAGTATTATTTTATTGAATTCATTCGGGTAATTTGAAAATGAAAGCATCTATTGACTTATAAATACACTCTCAGATCAAATAGGTAAATAAGACTTAATAGTTCTGTAATGTTCTGATAAAGACTTTTAAGTCATACACGAACATTTGACCTACTATCAATGGTCATTATATATTATCTAGATAACATAAATAGTGATATATACAAGGGTTATCTCATCATATTGAGAAATGATGTCTTTGAAAACACTTCTAATCGTTTTGGTTATATATGGAGGTAGTTAATTTATGATATGTATATTTCTTGGATTTTCCTCAATATTTTAGTAATTAAGTATTCAACATTTGTATTTATTACTATGATGTCTATGATCTCGGCCTTAATAATATTTAAACTATCAACGTATCTTCTTGACCATATGCGTATGTACACTTATTGTCCGGTAATTAATTCGATGAATGTGGTGAAAGGCATAACCCTTCTGTATGTGTAATAAACTAAGAGTTTCTATAAAAATGAAATTTCTACTTTTTCATTGTTTTACTTTCTTGATTATAGCAGAGGGGCGAACAAAATTGTCATATGTAATTATTCTTTTATCATTGGCATATGATCAATGAAATTAAATGAATATTACTCACAGTATATAATTACAATAGAAGGATTTTTGCATGGTCAGTATTTTAGTGTCTCTGATTTCTTGGCTTTACGAAAACAACGATTTTGAAATGTTCAATATATAATCATTTTTTTCTGCTGGCTTGCCTACAACATAAGAATGACCTAAACTAGTAATTCTACAATAAAAAATAATTGGTACAAACGACAAACAAATGAATCAAAACTGTTTACTAAAAGTGAATTTAGCATATTCATCTAACGGATATATTGAATAATCCACATTGTAGTACAACTTTTCTAAAAAGTTAAATCACAAAAATACTGATTTCCGATGAAAATTCAAAATGGAAAGTCCCTAATCAAATTAAAAAATCAAAAGCTTTAACAAATCAAACGAATGGATAACAATTGTCATATTTATGACTTGGACAGGCATTGTCCTATGCAGAAAATGGTGGATTGAACCTGGTTTTGTAGCTAGCTAAAGCTCTCAGTTGTATGACAGTCGCATTAGATATCATTCGACAACGATGCGTAAAAAAACAAGAAGAACCAATAGATAAGAATGTCAAAAATATAATTTAACGTCCAGTACGACGTGTTTAAAGTGTACCAAAAACTGATTGAGGTTCTTAAATATATTTTATTACGCTATGTCATGCACTGGGTGTTCAGTTACTTTTATTTTCAGCAATACGGTTTTCATATCTATCAATCGGAGCTTGTCGTGATGCCATTTATTGATTCACACCGCTGTACAAAGTTTGAAACATCTAGTACGTGACGTTTACTGTGTTATCCATTGGTAACTGATTTATGGTATCACTTTGAAGCGATGTAAATACGTCACTTTGCCGATGTCTATGTAAAAAATGCATTACTATTACTGTGATATACATATGCACAATGCACATTTACTGAATCATGTGATGATAAGAAGGTTGAAATCTTGAGTAATCAATGATAAATGCATAGGTCTTGGATTAATATTTCCAAGATGAAATTTATATGTAACAATTTAACTCACCGGACGGTTATTAAGGGTCTTTGAATATGTTTTAACGTAAACTGGCACGTATCTGATGTTTATTTACTTTTAGTTTCAGCAACACGATGTCCATATCCATCAAATGGTGCTTGCAAAAATGCTAAGCTCTTAACTGATTCACATCGCAGTACACAGTTTATAGCTTCTAATACTGCCCGTTTACTCTGTGACACGTGGGTAGCAGAGGGGTGGTATAGATTTAAGCCTAATGGAAAAGACGTAACCATGCCAATGTCTTGTGTTGAACCTAATCATTGTGGTACGGTTACTCCAATTTGGTTTCAAGGCGTTCTTCCAAAAGTACAAGATGGTGCAACTTTAGGAAAAGGATGCCTGAATCATGGTAAAGGCGCTGTTTTACAAGTAATATATGGAGGCACACAATGCTGTCATGAACCTAAAGATATTTGTATCCAAAACTGTGGTGGATATTATGTATATAGATTAACAAGAGTATCTGGGTGTTCAACGGCCTACTGTGCAGGTAAGTACTGCTGGTGGACGTTTCATCCCCGAGGGTACACAGACCAGTAGTCAACATTTCAGTGTTGACATGAATATCAATAATGTGGTCATTTTTATACATTTCCTGTTTACAAAAATTTGAATTTTTCGAAAAAACTAAGGATTTTCTTATCCCAGGCATAGATTACATTAGACGTATTTGGCACAACTTTTTGGAATTTTGGACCCTCAATGCTCTTCTGCTTTGTACTTGTTTGGCTTTATAAATATTTTCATATGAGCGTCACTTATGAGTCTTATGTAGACGAAACGCGCGACTGGCGTACTAAATTATAATCCTGGTACCTTTGATAACTAAGTAAACTGTTTATAAAAATACCACACCGTTAAGCTCAAGATTGAAATTTTCTTGAACATACATTGACACGTGAGACAATTTAAATTTAGAAATGAATAGTTTTTACCTTCTTAGCAGCACTATACAAACTTCACCTGCACATGTGATATAAATTTACCTAATCATTCGATATTTAAAGGCTTGAAGCTGCTACTTAGACTTTATAGAATTTCACCTGTGTCCGAGCAGAACATTTATGGGCCAACTTTAGGTCAAAGAACGTCTCGTTCTGTTTCTAAAAAGGTTTCATTGGAAGAGACCAAGACCTAGTGTATAAATATTCCATATCAAATTCAAACATAATACATGATAGTGTATGTACTGTAGTTTTTTTTATTGTATTTACTACGTGTTTGTCCTTTTATATGTTTATTTCGTTTTTTATTTAATACTTATGACGTCGCGCTGTATATATAAACCAGCCATTGTTTTATAGTCCTATAGTTAATATTAGTTTATTGTCTTTCATTTTTGCTATTGTTTTATCTTTAATGTATTTCTTTGTTAAAACAGTTATTTGATTTATAGCGATTGAGATATATTTACATTTTTTACTGCTGTACTCTCATTATTTACGTTTTTTGTATGTCTGTTTGTTTTCCTCTTTGTTCTTTTATTGTAATCATCAACATAAAGGGTAAGGTTTCAATATAAAAAAAAATGAACGATAGCGATTTAATTATCATTTTTTTTTGTGTAAAATAATATATATTTTTGTCCATCTGATGAGTTAAGCCTTTTTCAACTGATTTTTATACTTCGTTCTTCTGTTGTACTATTATACCACTGTCCCAGGTTAGAGGGAGGGTTGGGATCCCGCTAACATGTTTAACCCCGCCACATTATTTATATATGTGCCTGTACCAAGTCAGGAGCCTGTAATTTAGTGGTTGTCGTTTGTTTATGTGTTACATATCTGTTTTTCGCTCATTTTTTTTATATAAACAAGGCCGTTAGTTTTTTCGTTTGAAATGTTTTACATTATCTTATCGGGGCCTTTTATAAATGACTACGCGGTATGGGCTATGCTCATTGTTGAAGGCCGCACGGTGGCCTATAGTTGTTAATGTCTGTGTCATTTTGGTGTCTTGTGGACAGTTGCCTCATTGGCAATCATACAACATCTTCTTTTTTATATATAATCTTAAATGTTTACAGGAAATCAACATGTATGTCCCTATGGTCAATACGGAAATGGAACACAATGCTCAAAAGGTATGACTTTCATTTAGGTTTATTTCAGACAGCTACGCGTCAACACGTAATTGTATCATTAAGTTATGTTTCAAAAGACGATTGATTCTTCGTTGGTTGCATAACGTCTGGTTACAAATGTTGTCCGGTTGATTGGTGCAGATATTGAGCAGAATTGCTCACTTGATGAGGAAATCATGATTTTGTTTACAGTAGTTCTTGGTTGTACACGCTTTGATTTCAGCTATGGACCCACTCAGAAAAATCCAATATGGCTGCCATTTTCAAGATGACGGAAACACGTTATGAATATCAAGATTGTCCGCAAGGTATTCCATATAGTTTCGGATATTAAAGTAATGATTCTTTAAAAAATGTCTACAAGAAAATATTAGCAATAATTATAAGAGGTACACTGTTTGTCCTTTGAAACCCTCTGTTATATGTGGACTTCCACTGCAAAAAAACTGTAAAATGGCTATTGACAAAACATTACCTTGCATCCTACCAAATACAGTCACTCAAATAGCTTTGGCAAAGGTTCGTAATATGCAAACAGCAAGACACTCTTTCAACGCGAATCATCGGATTTACGTCCTCATTCTTACATGATAGACTGCGCGCGTACTTATACATTCTGAACAGTCAAATGTTCGCCCTCAGTTGGCAGAGTTTTACCGAAAGTGATCACATTTGTTTGTCAAAACCAGCATTTTGAGGAACGTTCTTTCTCTATCGCACGAAAATTCCAAAATATTTTGATTGCATTCAATAAAGATTACAAAACAAGTTTATATCAATGATGTTAAGCACTGAATAACATGAAAAAAAAAAATAACACTCAAAGCAATAGGCAATAGCCTTTATTTTTGTTGTCTCCCTTTATGAGGGACACTAATCTTTATTTACAATGGAGAGCTAGCAGAATGAGCAAATTTACCTGTGAGTAATGTGAGTAATCTATAAGGTTTTCAAATCTTTTAATTACAGTAATTTGTTGTTAAGCTGAATCCTTTTTCATCTGAAATTATTCTTCATGAAAAATTAGTTAAACCGCCGATACATTACTTTCAATTCATCATGCTTTGCATTCGCAAAAGCCAATTGTGTCCGATACGGAACCGGTCTACGATTGACAAAGGGAAATAATTTGTTTTAAAAGTGTGTAATAATAAAATAAAATCGGGAATGGCAAATGGACTATTCCTGTATCTATTTGTAAGGATACGGATACCTGGCAATGCTTCATATAATCCTACAAATCAGGACCTTGCTGTATAGATATAAAAAAATGGCCTCTATTTCAAGAAAAAGAATCTAATATCATAGTGAATAAACTAATAATAAATTACCAGTATATGAAACAACATTTAATTTATCAATATATATTAGTATTAGTATTACATTTTTATGTAGTAATGATAAAAGTCAGAATCAAAAATTCAAAATATATGTATGAAACTGTCTCTACAGATTTTCGTATTTTGACTATATTGGTCAATATTACTGTATCCATGATAAATAAAGTTTTAATTTGACTTTCTTGTCATTTTGCATTCATCATAGCGGGATAATTGAGATAATCGATGGATTTGTATGCCCCATTTATGGGCATTATGTTGTCTGGTATGTGGGTTCGGTCGTCTGTCCGTTCGTCCGTCCGTCCATGTTTTCGTTCGTTCGTCCCGCCTTTTTTTTGATGAAGTTGAAGTCCAATCGACTTGAAACTAAGTACACATGTTCCTTATGATATGATCTTTCTAATTGTCAGAGATTTCCCCCTATTTTCACGGTCCATTGAACGAAGAAAACAATAGTGCGGATGGGTCATCCGTGTACTATAAACACATTCTTGCTTTGAATATGAAAGGTAGTGTATTCTTTTGTAGATATGTATCCAATTATGAATAGTCAGCCTGTTTTGGAAAACCCAAAGTGTGAAAATGGAGACCTCAAGTTTTCATGTAAAATCCCTTATGATCCCACTGATCTCCAGGCAAAACTTCAAGTTGTATGGTTAGTAGATGGAAAACCTTTATCGAAGTTTGGCACTAGCCAGCCTTTTATACAAACACTTTCAAATGGAGACCGAATAACCAAATTAGATGGTTTGAATTTGTATGGAAACATGGGGAAGAGGGTAAGTTCATATTTGTAATTCAATACGACGTTTATACAGATGACACGTTAATGATTTACTTAGGTGAGGTTTTGGAATAACAATTCTCCGTGTAGCGCTCGTTTTCTTTCCGTATACTTAGTACACTACCATACAATGACGCCATATTTAGTGTAGTGATACGAAGTAAGTGCGGAACGGATGTGAGCTCTGTGCGGAGATTGTTGGAATAAGTGTCAAATGTTCAGACCACTTGGTGTTTTCCAAACGATACAAGGTAAAATAGTTTGCCCTATATTTATCTTATTTTAACATAAGACTTTATAGCTTATAAAAGGTCATTTGACAAAATTCAAGCAGACTCTTAATTCTCTTTCTTTTGATTTGAGACCCAAATAATACCATATCAAATATAAGGTAAAAGTCCGAGTCATCCTATTCCCGCCATACTTTACAAATCAAATATCTCGAAGAAGCTCCATAACCTATTAATAGTTTTAGCTTATTTTGATCTTTAACAAAAATATTCCAGCTTAAAGTATCAATTTTGAATTCTTGATTTATTTAATTTTACTAGTTTAAAATCACTCAAGTACATCCTTAAGTTAATTCTCAGCTTTGTACCTTTAGTTCTAATAATAGAAGTGAAAAGTAGAAATAAAAGAATGCACATTCAAATTGAAAAATATTGAATATGTTATGTTCATCTTGGATTTGTTCTTTCTGAATTCCCTATACGCTTATTGTTCCTAAACTTCAACATTTTCAAAGAGCCTTTTTAAACTGATTTTAATAGTTTAGTTTGTTCTTATACTGTTACATCACTGTCCCAGGTTTTGGGTGGTTTAATATCCCGCTAACGTGTTTAACCCCACCACATTCTCTATGAGTTTGCCTGTCCCATGTCAAGAGCCTGTAATTCAATAGTTGTCGTTTGTTTATATGTTACATATTTGTTTTTTGTTCATTCTTGTATATAATTTAGGCCGTTGTTTTTCTCGTTTGATTTTTTTTACATTGTATACATATACCTCAATAAATTTTATTAAACTACAGATTTTAAATATTTGTTTGAACTGTCGATCTTTTCATAAATCTTACAATCACCAAAAAATCATATAAGAATGAAATGCAACCTAATTATGCTTTTTCTTCTTCAAATCATTCAAAGCAAAAAGGATACACTTTGGCATACACTTTTCGTTTGAAATTTTATGTAGTTTGGTGTTAACATTTGATTATAAATTAATTATCAGAGTTAAAGAGCGATAATTCGAATTTGTTCGTTCAATTATTATAATCGTTTAACGTTTAGTTATTTCGAAAAACAGAACTTAACAAAAGAGTATAGGAAGATGTGGTATGAGTGCCAAAGAGACAACTCTCCATCCATATAACAATTTATAAAATAGAACAATTATAGGTCAAGGTACGGCCTTCATCACGGAGCCTTGGCTCACACTGAACAATAAGATATAAAAGAGACCAACAATTACAAGTGTAGAACCATTCAACGGGAAGACCAACGGTCTACTCTATTAAAGAAATGATAAACGAAAAACATGTATAAATTACTTAAACAAACAACAACTGCTGTACATAAGATTAAAGTCTGTATATCGATAATTTCTTGAATATGTATATACATGATATATGTGTACCTTGTGAACCACAATTAGGTATTTTTTTCTCTCATTTAGCTGCAATGCAGAGTTGTGTCCTTCTATTCACATGTCGGTATTTTGAGTGGTGCATTGACTAGCAACGGGATATTTTGTGGAATTAGTGTGAGTAATATTTGAGCGGTTTTTGGAGGTCATGCTGTGTTGTACAAGACTCTATAAAATATTTTGGGATGCTATGAAGAACCAAGACGTTAAATTCATTCAAGTGTGGACATCACAATATAGCAACTAATTACATAACAATTAATTATATAATAATTATGTCATTATGAAATTATCACAATTTAAAAGATTGATCTTTCTTCTTTCTTTTGGTACCTCATTTATAAAATATAAAGAAGTATGAAATGAATTTACACCAGTTTAAAGATGTCTTATTGGGAGTGAAAAAAAACTTTGTAGTGTGCTACCTTAATATAGTATGCCGTTACAACTCTAAAACTCTCCCCAAGTACAACATGTCAAGAGAACATGCACCATAAGGAAACACTCCGTCGTTATAAACACATATAGTTATCAAAGGTACCAGTAATATAATTTAATACGCCAGACGCCCGTTTCGTCATAAGATTCATCAGTGACGGTCACGTCCAACAAGTACAAATTCGAAGAGCAGTGAGGACCCTAATTTCCAAAAGGTTGTGCCAAATACGGCTAAGGTAATACATTCCTAGGATAGAAAAAATACTTATTTTTTCAAAAAATTAAAAGTTCAGTAACAGGAAATTTATAAAAATTAATTTCAAATGAACACCGCTAGGGTGGTGATACCCTCTGGTAAACCTATTTAATTGTTTCAAACATGTTGAATCAACATCTTTATATTATACAAAATAAAATGTTATCACAGGTCACGCCTTCTGATATAACAATTCCTGAAAATGGAGGACCTCAGACTATTTCACTTACAACCTCTATTCCACACTGCGGAATTCTTGGAAATACGTACAGTTGTGAGTTTGCTGTTGAACTTAAAGCAAAGGACAACTTCCAATATGGTACATATTATTTAGCTAAACTAAAATAATGTATGTAGACGTCCGTCTATAAAATCTAAAGCAAAGGATAACTTCCAATATGGTACATATTTTTTAGTTAAACAAAAATAATGTATGTAAAAGTCCGTCGATAAAATTTGAAACAATAAAAAAAACCCGGCGGCATGTAAGTATTTGCGGTGTCTTCTTCAATAAGTGTATGGTAAGTAAAGTGTGTGTTCAGTATGGCTATGTTTTACAGGATTCACTAGTAAGTAATAGATATGTTATTAAGAAATATACACTTTGAAGATATAAAAAAAAAAAATATATATATATACACACGAACAGCGACTTCATGACGTTTGCCTCTTTTTTTTCAAATGAAAAGCTTTTTTAAAAACCTGATATAAGGATATAAGAAATAAAGGAACAAGCAGAAAAAAGTGAAGGTCTATGTGCTTGTTTATAAATCATTTAAAATTAAACGAAACTTGAGTCTCTCTTTATTTTTTATCCATTTAACATTGGCATTTTTATTCTCTAAAAAACTACGAAAATTAACAAAGTTTTTTGTAAAATGTTCCTTAATTGTAGTTAAAATTACACGGTACCAAAATATGGAAAGAAAATTATGGGTTAGTTGGCAGAATTTGTTTATTGCAATACATGGATAAAATCAGAGGATTCAGAATATCTTGCAAACATTCAAAGTCGAGACGAGGGAATATCCTTAAATAGAATGACATTCAAAAACGCTTACAAGCAAGAGCAAACAATTAATTTTATTTTTGGTAAACGAGTGTTGTGTACTCATAATGTATATTAAGTAAGATGTCTGCTAATTGAGTTTGTTGTTATTACTCTATTTATTTCATTATAGACCAAAGTACAAATGGATGTCGATATACTTTCAAATACAACAAAGCAACAAAACTATGTGAGGCAAAGATCAAGGTTTTGGCTACACGTGACTTTGTCAAGGATGGCGACAAAACTCATATTTTAGACTTTCGTCCCATTGAAACATCGTCCACTCAAAATGCTATTCTCCCATGGGCAAAACATCAACTCAGTCCTATTCAAGTAAGTTGTCTATTCTAACATGGGCAAAACATCAACTCAGTCCTTTTCAAGTAATTTGTCTATTCTCACATGGGCAAAACATCAACTCAGTCCTATTCAAGTAAGTTTTCGATTATCACATGGGCAAAACATCAGCTCAGTCATATTCAAGTAAGTTGTCGCTTCTCACAAGTGAAAAACATCAACTCAGTCCTATTCAAGTAAGTTGTCGATTCTTACATGGGGAAAACATCAATTGAGTCCTATTTAAGTATGTTCTCTTTTCACATGGGCAAAACATAACATCAACATAGTCCTATTCAAGTCAGTTGTTAAAAAATAGAAAACTGCGTTTTTATAATTTAGCGATGCTAATTATTAAAAGAAGCGTTTTTGTTTTATCATTTTGTCTTTTTGATGAATATTCCTTTTATTTTTAAAGTTTAAATTAATTGATCCTATGTTTCACCATTTTGCTAGCTTGTTTTGGTTGGAATAAGAAGAAAAACTGTTTACCATTTTGCTAGCTTGTTTTTGTTGGACTTATAACTAGAATTATTTATCTTTTTGATAGATTGATAGATGGTTTTGACATATGCCTTAATGTAGATATAAATAATTGAGTGTATTGATAAGCTAATAATTTAATAAATGTGTGTATAATTTGCATTTGCACTAACAATATCCTTTTTGATAATGTCTTTTTTTTCTATGTGTGTATAACTGAACTGAAAGCCAGTTAATTTGTTCGAATTCAAATGTTAAAACTGTTAAGTTAAACGTTAGTTGAAAATAAATATACAAATCCTCACTAGTTATGAATGGTGTTATGATAAGTGCATTTTTACCAGGTTCACACAAAAGACAAGAAAAAAGGAGTATGTACGCCTGTTACAGATCCGCATATCAAAAGTATTTCTGGGAGGTGAGTTGACTTTCTGTTTTGCTTATGTGCATTTGTATGTTTCTTTAATGTGGATTCATTTATATTCGTGTGTACCAATTTTCGTGGATTAGGGAAATCTTGCATATTCGTTAATATTAAATTTCGTGGTTAACCGCGAAATCCAGGAATTAATAATTGTGCAGTAATTGTTAAATATGTCATGGTTCTGTACTTACATATACAAATGTTTACATCTCGTCAGTTTGAAATTGTATTATGGTAAAAAAAAATTGTATTTTATTTCTGCTAATGTGCTTTGACTATATGCCTTTTTTTGGTTATTAGTTGCATATTTATTGGTTTGTATAGTGAATAGGATTATAAAACAACGTTGACTGATGTACCCATTTGGCATCCCTAACAGAGGAGAGAAAGATATCATAGGAACAGTCAACAATTCCATAGAGCCTGTTTGTCTTGTTCATACTTTGAAGTCCATATAATGGAAATGCACGCAACTTTTATACAAATGAAAGGTTTACAGTGGCGGACCCAAGGGGAGGGTTGCGGGGGTTTGAACCCCCTTTTTGTTGGACGATTAATGCATTTAAATGGGTACATATAGTTGGAACCCCTTCTTTGTCCTGGGTTGGGAACTCCCCTTTCTTGAAATGGCTGGAAACCGCTAGCTATTAAACCAGGTGTTATCCACCATTTAATACACAAGAAGAAGTGTAGAAACTCAGGAATATCACAGTTGTAATGCATTTGAACCATGTGATTCAGCTTTTTTTTTATAGCCGTTTGATTAAAAAACTTTCCGTTTAAATTTATCTCGGAGTTCGTTTTTTTTGTTGTGTTAGTTTTTGTTACTTTATTGGATGATGTGAAACTATTATCAAACTATCTATATGGTAGACTGATAAGGACAACAAATTATCAACTAAAAGTCTTCACGAATAAACTAAGTGCATCTGAAAACAATATCTGTATAGTAAATTTATGATCATTTATACTTTGGTGCACCTCTTTTTGCAAGACATAATTTTGATTTTAATGCTATGAAGTTCAATCTTAATATATATTGTAGACAGGTAAACTCCTATGTCATTGGTGATAGTGTACTGTATCGAACAAAAGCATCTTGTACCAAAATAAGACCACTAGAGGTATTGTTTCATTTTTATACCTGAGCGTACCTTACTACATACTCAGTGAAAAAAACGAAAGAATTTATTTAAAAGTGTGCTTCATCCAACCATGAACGTATTTCATGATACACTGCAAAAACCAACAATATTGTTGTTAACATTTCAAACACAAGAATGAGGTACTGCATAACATACTGACGCAAGGAATGTTTTGAAATTAAATATCATAATAAAAACAACTATCTGTATTGTAGCTTGGTCTTATTTCGTGTTTGTGGGCAGTTGTCGTCTATTGAATACATTCCTTGTTCAAATTGTCTATCTTAAATAAAGGCAACACTAGTATACCGTTGTTCGAAATTCATAAATCGATAGAGAGAAAAAAAAGTCCTGGTTATAAAATAAAGATGAGAGAAACACATCAAATATAAGAAAACTACGACACAACAGAAACACAACATAAAGATTTAACACATACAGAAACGAACTATAATATAACATTGGCCATTTTCTTGACTTGGTACAGGACATTTTAAGAAAAACAAATGGTGAGTTGAACCTGGTTTTGTGGCATAACAAACCTCCCTTTTTTATGACAATGTTGAATATTACATTAAAATGACATTTACCAATTTATCGTTGACATGTGCATACGCGTTGATATATTATTTCTTGGACGTAATTATATCATTATCTTTTTAGAACATATTCTTAGTTCCATATAAAAAACGGTAGGCAAACGCATATCTGTTTGTTTTTATTGACGAAACCCAATGCATCTAAGATTTTTTACATTGCTAGGTTCACATTCAGGCCAACCAAGATTGTTATCCCAGCCGGAAAAGTATATTTGCTTGTATATGCGGAATAGTAGCAAAAGAGGGAAATGATATTGTAGAAATAAATGGATGTACTCACAGAAAGAATGTATTCTTCTTATCCAAATACAAACAATTAAATGATGGTACGACATTCCACACTGATGTTGGCGGTCGAAAATTTTATGTACGTAATTAATAATAAAATATAAAATTGAGAACGGAAATGGGGAATGTGTTAAAGAGACAACAACCCGACCATAGAGCAGAATACTGTACAGGACTCGTTAAAGCATTAACATAGAAAATCATATACCAAAGTTGGGAAAGTGCAGCAATATGTAGATTGAGAAGTACACAATTTAGTTGTTTTGTATACCTGATTAATTAATTAGCAAGCATGTTTGTTAAGTGTGCACATTGACAATATCTAAAACTGCATATACGTGTTTTGTGTGTGTGTCGAAAAATAAGTCCAGATCAATTTTGCTATTCAACCAAGTTGTATTTTTTTAAGAATATTGTTGTACTACGGACTGCGTTAACATTCTGTTTAAAACGATGTTTTTTGAGATCGTTATATATGCAACAATGTATCTTCCATTCATTTGAAATAATGACATTTCAAGTTTGAATATGGACACATAATGACGGCCTTACTATTGAAATACACATTTTGTCCGCTATGTTTTGTAAATGTTTCAAATCAAAAAATCCTTTTCAAAGCAAAAAAACAGACACAATATACCAAAAAATACATTTGCCATGAAATATGACGTCCTAAATGATAGGCATTTTTTTAAAATTTTGTGTCTAACTAATGTTTGGATCAAACAACTATGATAATCAAAGAAGGGCGTTTTAACATACCAACGTTACTATCAGAAGAGGGTTATTATCTTATTATACTTTAATTTTGGATGTAACGCGGTTTTTTTTTGGCTGACGTTATTTTGTTATCAACCCATATACATTAATTTGGCATGTGACCATGACGTCATCAACGTTTTTTCATGGTTTTCCACGGTTAAACTTGGAATTTAAAATTAGTTTATAAGAAATAAATGTAATATTTTTTCTGTCTATTCGAAATAACATAAAAAATGTGGCGCTACGCGCGTTATTTAGTTCGACCAAATTTTTTATGTTATTTCTTCATAGACAGAAAACATATTAAAGTCATTCCTTAAATGTTTAATATCAATCCCATTCAACATAAATGCTTATGATTCTTTACGCTAGTGTTGACTTCAGTACTAAGTAATGTTTTAGATTTTGCAAAATTAAATTAAAAAAAATAATAATAAAAGGAAAATGTTTACATCTGTTGTAAATGCTTCTCAAAGATGATAAAATACACCTTGTATTAAATCGTACATTACTCATAAGGATTACGAAATAACAGAGTAGTTTCAGTTATATCCGATATGATAGAAATAGTTCAGATTCCAAGACTGTAAAAACCTCTCTACTTTATCAACTACGGAAATATCATTCTTCATTTTATTGATATGCCGTTGACTAGTCTAAATGGCGATATATTTTGCAGTTTTTGTTTTCAGCCTGTTGTGTTTAAAAAGAATTGTATATAAACACATGAAATATATATATATATTTTACTGTATTAAAATGACATTAGTAGTCTCCCTTGTATTTGTTAACGTCATACTATTGTTAACGTCAATCAATTGTTTTATTTATATACAAGTCACATTACCTGAAGATCTGCGGAAGCAGTGAAAGTACTAGTAAAAAAGTGATGCATTGAAACCGTTTTTATCTTTTAATAATTTTCTTATATATCTATATATATATAACACAGTAGACGGCTGTTCAGATTATTGAATGTGGATCGATTACAGATTTCTACATATCACTTTATATTGGACGTTGTATCAAAACCACGCATCTCTTTCTTTCTACATGTAAAGTATAATAATTGAAAATAAAAGAAAACCCGGCTTTTGAACAATATAAAAATATTTGGTTAATTGTTTAATGATCAGATATATCGCGTTTTGAGGGGCATTTGTGAAAAATACCCGTCAAGGGACTGTATAATTCCCGAGCCGGAAGGCGAGGGAAATTCGGTCCCAAAACTTGTGTTTTTGCAAATATCCCTCCATAACATGATTTATCTGTTAAATTACACCGTATAGATTTAGATTGAAACTCTGAAGCTGTAATTCATTAACAGGTTTATGCATAATTTTGAGGATAAGAGGGATATTATCATAACCTGGAATCCTGATAAATTATTTCGATTTTGCTTATCTTCAATTCAAATATATTCGAACCGAAAGTCCGCTTACGGCATTGAGGATATTGTGTCAGGTTACAAGACTAATATTATCATAAAACCGCGGGAATTATACATGTTCTAATACGCGTTAGGTTGCTTTTTTATGTAACGTCATATTCGGAAAGTTTTGTCGGGAAGTTGCTCGAGAGGGTAAAAAAGGGAATATCCCAATAGCTATTACCCTGGTATTTGATGCAAATTCACCGGCAGTGGTATTAAACAGGCAAATCCGTGTGAAGTGAGGATAAATATTAGAATATGCGAAAAATGCACTGGCTATCAACCAATCAAAAGCTGGGTTTCTTGTATAAGATGTAATTATGTAAAAGAAAATATTTATATTTTAGATAAACTTTCCATCAGGAGCAAGATTGACTGTATCAATAGATGTCGTCAATAATTTACTGTCCCCAATAAATTTGGAGATACCTTCTGATCACCAAAATTGCGCAGAAGGACTTTGTGGTTCGTTCGATGGAAAATATATTGACCGAAATGGCAAAGATTGGGCAAATGACTCGAAAGCGGTTTCATACGACCAGTTTCCGAAATCATGGTTGTAAGTAAATCAAGAAGGAAAATATTCTATATGACACTAGAATGTAGCAAAATGTGACATTTTTACTTTTTGTACGTGTTTGTTTAGTTCACATATGGTTGTTAATATAATGAAATTTAATTCGACTGGCACACAAGTGAGAGGTTTACTAGCGATAAAACCAGGTTCAATTCAAAACTTTTCTACATAAGAAAATGCCTGTACAAAGTCAAAAATATGACAGTTGCTATCAATTCGTTTGATGTGTTTAAGCTTATGATTTTGTCATTTGATTAGGAATTTTCCGTTTCAATTTTTTTCTCGGAGTTCAGTATTTTTTTTTTTAAAGCTCTTGCTTTTTTGTGTAATAATCTATTTTTATTGTGTTTTTTTTTTAACTGACTGTTCTTATTGGACGTATGAACTGCTCCTTTATTATCCCTTTTTATGCATTTGTAAATAATCCCCACATAGTGTCCATACCTCTATCATGCATTGAATAATGAAAATTTGCAAATTGCATGTAATTTGGAATGCCGCAATTTTTGCATTACATATAATTGTAATAAAATGCATTTCTTGAGAAAAAAGTTGTGTAATTAAATGCATTACATAGCATAACATGGCATTACTTTTTCACATACTATAATGTATCTTTCACAGATTGTTGGAGATTTAGCTCAAGCAGAATTTAAAATTTCTAAATTAATGAAAAAATAATCATTTGAATAATGATTTTTTTTATTTGAAAAAGTAAAAGTATTTTAAATCAATGAATACCTTGTCATGATTAAATAAAAAAAAATTGACGAATGCATAAAACACTAATTAGTTGGTTTTCGATCAATCTGATCACCATTTTGGCACTTGGTCATAAATGAAGCTCTTTGTTTTTAATTAAATTATGAAAGAAATTATCAGTGAATATTTTTGACTCAAATTTATTAAACAAATAAATATTTATAAAAGTGATGTTAATATTAGTTAAGATAAATATTAAACTTCATCTCTGTAACTTATATTTATAGAAAGCACAGATACGTAAACTTTGCAAACTGTTCAATGTTAAAAAAAAATTAATTGTCACTATAAAGGGGGGAAAGGTTCATGGAGGCTTCCAAATGGAAAGTTTGAATGAACAGTTGTGTCTAAATTTAAAATAAACAAATGAATTTTATAATGGCTTTAGGCATGTTAGGCTTGTTTAAGTATGAAGAAGCCAAAACACAATATTAAAATACATTTGAAGGCCCCATTGAAGGTTATGTAGGACCACAACAGCCATCTTGCACCTACAAACCCCTTGTGCATTTGAAAACTTGGCAGATACATGTATTATATAGACTTAAATTTAATATGTAAAAGGAACAGTTAATTGTAATATAATGATAGTTTTGTGAAAGTAATTGTTATATAGTACATTAGATTCCAACGTAATTCGCCGCATGTCTGACTCCTATACATGTTACTGTGCGTATTGTTTTTCAACATTGGCTAGAGGTATAGAGGGAGGGTTGATGACTTACAAAAGAACATGTTCAACCCCTCTGCAATTTTGTGCCTGTCCCAAGTCACGAGCCTCTTGCCTTTGTCAGTCTAGTATGAATTTTTATTTCTAGTTTCTTGTGTATAATTTGGAGTTTAGTATGACGTCCATACTCACTGAACTAGTATACATATTTGTTTAGGGCTATCTGACGGACGCCTCTGGGAGCAGGAGTTTCTCGCTGCATTCAATACCCTTTGGTGGCCTTCGGCTGTTGTCTGCTCTATGGTCGGGTTGTCGTCTCTTTGACACTCTCCCCATTTCCATTCACAATTTTATTATACACAGACAGTAACTTATATTTTTCCAGCACGAATAAAAAAAAACATGTTTTTAAGTTAAAACTTGAAACATCATTATAATCATGTGTATTGAACAAATAAATGAATGTTGGTTTGAATATCATGAATCAGTAATCAACAAAATTTATGATTGCTGTCGACTAATAGGAGACAGATTGATATAAGCACGTATTGCCTTTTTTTAAATCCTATTTGTGAATGTAAATATTCATTGTAGTTGTTTAATCCATAATAATTTATTTTTGGATGTAACGCGTCTTTTGATTGGCGGACGTTGTTTTGTTTATCAGCACGTAGACATAATTTAGTCATGTGACCGTGACGTCATCAACATTTTTTCATAGTTTTCTCCGATTGAAAAATGATTTAGAATTTAATTATAAGAAATAACTGTAAAACAAATTGTGTCTATTCGACCAAAAAAAAAAATGTGGTGTATACTTTAAAATTACTCGTTACGCCGCTTATTCAGTATGCACCACATTTTGTATGTTATTTCGAATAGACAGAAAAAATATTACAGTCATTCCTAAAATAAAATAGTGTTTACGCTAACACAGAAATGAAAATGATAACTGTTTATCACAAATTTAAGGTCAAGAATAGAACACATTCAATTAGACTGTTTAGTCTTCATTTATAATGAGACTGTTTTTGTCGATATAAATAACGTTTATCATATATTCTTATGACTGTTCTGTAAATTCGACAAATGCTAATGTTTTTGAACATACATTTTCATTACAATAACGATTTTGAATGATAACTATCTGAACGCAAATAAATAAAATCATATTTATAATGTACCTTTAAACATCTGTGCATAATAATGATAGACGCGGTATCACATACTTACTTTACATTGCCGGGATAAAGAAAACAATCATTGATATATATTTTGTTTATTTCAGCATACCAAAACCGCAGTCTATGTTTTACAATAAGTCAACTGTAATCGACCAACGGTACAGCAAAGGACACGAGTATTGTCAATGTCTTCAAAACGTCACTTCCTGTTCAGGGTCAGCCAAAAATCCACTTACATCGGTAATTTTGATGCATGCACAAAAAATACATATTTTTTCCACTGAAAAGATTGTTATATATATGCATGTGAAAGTATTAGTGGAAAAATAGAGGTCTAAAAAACCAAGAACATAAAGTGTTTTCTAATTAAAGATCAAAGGATCCGACAAAAAATATAACACATTACATAAGCCATACCAATATGGTATTGGATTTAATAACTGAATTATTTGTAAACGATTAAAGTGATAGATATAGGAAGATGTGGTGTGAGTGCCAATGAGACAACTCTCCATACAAATAACAATTTAAAAAGTAAACCATTATAGGTTAAAGTACGGCCTTCAACACGGAGCCTTAGCTCACACCGAACAACAAGCTATAAAGGGCCCCAAAATTACTAGTGTAAAACCATTCAAACGGGAAAACCAACGGTCTAATCTATATAAACAAAACGAGAAACGAGAAACACGTATATATTAGATATATGTTTAATCTTCAGCGTATTCATCAAATCTAAAAAAAAAAAAATAGCATATCATGATATCGATAGAGGTTTATTTGATGATTGATAACTGAAATCTTATAATGAACAAACAAAACGGTCAAACCTTCACAAAACTTTACTTTGCTACAACAGCTTTGAACGATTTTCACTATATGAACTCAAATGTTTCAGGTATTTAATGGTAACAAAGGATTACCACTTCTTCCACCAAAGAAACAAACAAATGGAAAGCGAAGTTTCAAGACAGAAACTCAACGAACAGGTGACACAGATTATTGTATTCCTTGTTAAAGTAATAGCTAGTTTTTCTTTACGAAATACTAAATTAGTTGCTTTCATAATAATCATGGAGGAATATAATTTTAATATGTTAATTCACAGCAGCAATTCAAAATAGCGAGAACATTATACTTGATAAACACTAACATGCTACTGTTATAAAAATAAAGTTTGATATTGACGATGTTCAGTCTTACCGTTCAAGAGTTATGGTTAAAGAAAGATTGTAAAATTTTGTTTCCAGTTGCGTCTATGATTTAACTTGTGAACCGTTCAAACAAAGCTTTTCAAATTTTAATTTGTTATATTGATGATAATATTGAGGTCAAGTTCAGCATTGATTATTATCACTTTTATATTGTTTGTTTGAAACATAAACCAATCAATTTTGAATTAAAAATAATGTCCAGAGCAACTGGAATCACCCCCCCCCCCCCATTTTGTTTGGGACTTCATGTTGCTTTGTCTTTTGTTTTCTATGTTTTGTATACAATCGTTTGACTTTTGTTGGTTTGTTTTGTTTGCCATGGCGTTGTTAGTTTATTTCTTACTTTTGATTATGAGTATTTCATATCTCTTATTGAATGAACTAGCAATAAGGGTAGTACTCAACACGTTACAAAAAGAAGAAAATACAACAAAAACAATCATAAGTTAATGGTTACAACATGAACATCAGGAGCATACAATTTGTAAACAATGTCTTTTGTATAAAGTATTGCCTTGATGATAGAAATAGTAAATAACCAAGTTATCTTGTATTGTTCAAACCGTTTCGCCATTTCAGATGCATTCTGGGTAATATTTTCAAAAGTGTACACCAAAAACGTCGTGATTGGTGAACATGTCACAAACAAATGAAATTTAACCAAATATGTGACGTTTTTTTAAATTTTGGATACGAACTATGGAATTACCCATGATTCATTATATATTGAAATTGCCAATGTTGTGTTTGCAGAAGACAATATCCGCAAAAGATCGATTCTTACCTGGCCAACACAGTCAGGCAAAACACTGTCGTATGCTATAAATGTATGCAGGAAAGCATTCCAAAAAGCATCCTTATATCCCCACTGCAGAGAAAATGTTGATGACTACACGGTTTTGTTGGATAGCTGTACAGAGGATATCAAGGTTTGATTGTATAAGCAATATTGCGTTTAAAATCTTTTGTAAAAGCACTGAAGAGTGTCATTTCAGCATATCACTATACTTTGTTCATTTATCAGCATTACAATAAATAAAGATAAACTTGTAACATATTCAAGTGACCATGAAGTTTACATAATATATATCATTTTAAAGTCATATAACCATGAATTAGGTCTTTGCATATTTTGACTAATTCCTAAATACTAGTACATGTATGGACATCATCGAGGGTATCTTGAGATAATAATACAATAGATGATAACTTTTATTGCCTTTAGACCTTTCTATTTAATGAAACACCTGTTTATTTACGATGTATCTAACAGCTACTACAAATGTAACATATTTCATTTAATTATATTTTCTATGATAAGGAGTGTCGCCTAATGGTACATTATTCAAGTCTCATGATCATTTCAAATATGTCAAACACAACAACACAAATATTTGAAATAACGTCTATTCATAGTTTATTTTTGACATATTCATTGGGTTTAGTTTTTTTATTTGTAGATTACAGACAGTCTTACTTTTTTGGATAACTTTGTACTTGTCTATAATGAAGCTTGCCAGATAACAATTGCTGGGGATATAAAATACTACGTCACAGGAAAAAATGGTCAATTAGTACTTCCGGATTACGTCACTTCCGATATTTGTCCAAGTGAATGTAGCATGAAAGGAAAATGTAATCAAGGTCAATGTATTTGCAACAGTGGATATCATGGACCAGACTGTTCAGTAAAAGTTGGATCTGTTCCATTAATTCATTTTGTTTATGGGTATGGGTAAGAGAGCATTGATAAATAAAGGTAGTTCAAATGAAAGAAAAGAAAAAACAAAGCATCAACAAGTTATTAACTGTGTTAAATAAGTACACAATTAAGTATACGGATACTATTCGTAAGTTGAACCCAGAGGATTCCATAAGTCAAGTCGTCGTGACCTAGGCCATGATTTTGAATTTAATCGTTAGTTAACAAATTGAGTAATATTTGATAAAAAAATTACATACGATCGATTATGCTTCGCTTGTATGCTTGTTTTTCTTCGATCATACAGCTTCATGTGGTAATGCAGTTATAATACTTTGTTTTTAATCATTTAGGTATAATCGTTCCTGATAAAGATATAAACGAACTGGTTCTTCAGTTGCAACGAGTATACATGGTCTTAGTTACAGTCACCCATGTTTAAATCTTTTTAGGCATACGAATTTCGCATGCTGAACATATTAAACTGAAAACGCTATTCCACCGCAATGTCACTACTACTGATTTATGCTACAAATTGAACACAATAAACTGTGCATCAAATTTGAGACGAATTTTAGGCCTTGAATCTTTCATAAATCTTCGAAGGTTACCAAAGTTGATGTAAGAAAAGCCGTTGTGTAGTGGTTATCGCATCTGACTACTGACACAAAGGTTCCTGGTTCAATCCCAGTTTCGGCGAGAAAAATGCAGGGACTGCATTTTTGGCTCTCCCTTGATACCAATTACGAATATGGTCTTGAGAAACGACGATAGTTCGTCGGAATGGAACGATAAATAGCTGACCCGTATGAAGGAAAAGCCACGTAAAAGACACTCTTGTAGATTTTGAAAAAAATAACAGGCTAATGCCGCAACTAGCCAGTTCTCGCAACCGACAATTAGAAAGGAATTAATATAAGTTACAATAACTTGTCTCCAATCCACAAACAAGTGCAAATCTATCATTTCTTTTAATTAGAGGAAACTTTGCACCCTGGCGCAGCTAGATTTGTCTGGTTTTTGAAAAATCGATTTTGAAACTGTTTAAATCATTGTAAAATACAAATGTTTTCTGAATCTGTATTGTATCACTGAACGTTATTCATAGTTCAGAATGTAACCCTTGTAATACCATTATTTCCAGAGAGGATGACGTAGATAGTTTATGTGATATTCGTCAGGAAGACTGTCGAACTGCATATGTTATAGCAGACAATCTGATGTACAGTCCTGACTTACAGTGTCGTATAAGATACGTAAAGGTGAGATTACATAAACAAAAATGTTGAAATCGTAATCAACACCCACAAGAGCCATATGCCGTTGGATTTAAAATGCTAAAAATAATTGATAATAAGCAATAACGTAATAATAATATTACGACTGTTTTGTGTAACATAATTTTATTTCACAGTAATTGCAGCTGATTTCAATAGTTTGTTTTTTCTTGTTTTGTATCGAATTTCGTATTCCCATTTGAATGTTTTAACGTCTGTCAAAATTTCTAAACCTTTTATAGTTCGGGTCTCGTTTATTGTACAATACTGTATAGTGACCTATGGTTGTTACATTCTATGTCAATTAGTTTTTAGTGGAGAGTTGTCGTATTGGCAATCATACTACCTTGTCCTATTTCAATAGGCCTTCTCAGAAAATGTTAATTTGTTAAATTGGCATTTTAACTACCGCAAGATCTTTACCATGTTTAATTGTTGACACAGTAGATAAAATCTGTATGGCAATTTTTGATAAATTATTTGAAATGTCTCAACATAATAAATTGTGTGGTAAAAATGTAATGTTCAAGAGTTCTATTAAGAAGTTTTACTCGCAGTTTATCAAATACTTTCTGTTTTTGAAAACAATTGATTATCATTGTCTGTTAAGTTTGATAGAA
The DNA here is from genome assembly GCF_963676685.1 of Mytilus edulis. Lineage (NCBI taxonomy): Eukaryota > Metazoa > Mollusca > Bivalvia > Mytilida > Mytilidae > Mytilus > Mytilus edulis. The sequence goes on along the minus strand of NC_092355.1, from coordinate 29,236,730 downwards.
AAAGCATACCATGTTGAATATGGACACACAAGTCTACATGGTCTATGGTATGTATACATTCTAACTAAAGTCTGAAAGGTTTTAAACATAATATCAAAATATTGTTTGCACTAAATTTTTTAAACAATTTCTTTCCTATGTATCATATTTTTCGTTTACTAACTTTTCAGTGTCACATATTTGAATTTCAGAAGCTGTGACAAGTAATAAAACATATACAGTTTTCAGTCATACAGAAATTTGTTACGCTGCCTTGTCCAACGAATATCACTGTCAACCGAAAACTAATAAAACATGGAAAATTACACATTTAAAATCTTATATAATCTCAACTATCTTAACATTTCTTTACTTTAATCAAAATACTTTTAGAATAGGAAACAACATTTATTTACCATGGTGCGTCTATGTGCGAGGTACATCCGAAACTGTCAAAATTTTTACAAAACACACCTACACAAACATCGGTTAGGAATATTTAATATAAGTTTCTATCTAAAAGCAATATGTCAAGGGTCATTATGGTTAACCTATTTGCTTCAATTTTAATTGTTTTCTGTTAGATGGAAAATGGAAAACTTGTAGACGACAAAGGAAAAGGCGACATACTTGTAAAGGGAATGTTCACAAGTTTTAATGAATTAGAGTGTCCTTTGCCACCTTCGGGTGTATCAAACGGTAAGATATTAAACAGACGCTTGTTTTAAAAGAGGGGCGAAAGATGACAGGGGGGATGTACAACGTATAGATCGAAAATAAACTGACAACGCCATGACTAAAACGAAAACGACAAACAGACAAATAATAGTATATAAGACATAACATACAAAACTAAAGATTAAGCAACATAGACCACACCAAAAACTTGGATGATATCTGGTGCTCCGGAATAGTAAGCAGATCCTGTAACTTATACATCATATAATTTAGTTTGATTAGTACATCATACATTTGTTTTATGATTAAATTAATAGCAATTTCCTCCATTGTCGGACGTATACAAGTTTAATAATTTGGTAATCACAAGTTAAGTTGGAGTAATAATATATTTTTGATATAAAAAAAAGTACTTGTTGTTATATTTGATTGTTTTACTTAGTTTGTTCCCTTCGTGATAGAATCGCACCTAATGAGAGAGTTACATATCATACATATACCAGGCTTTCGTTGAAACCTGCAGGAAATGTTTAAGATTGTAAATACTACTGATAAACTGATAAAACATCAAGTGCATTAATCATCTTATCAACTTTGAGGTTCAACTAATGTCTGGTTAATTTCAAATAAAGACAAATACCTTATACAAAACTTGCCATTTAGGGCAAAACCCAGAATAATTCATATCGTTAGATACATATTACAATTAAATTGTGGATTTATTCAAAATGCCTTTAAAACAAACCACTTAAATTCATCAATGTTACTTAATGAGGTAAGAGGTTATGAAAAATCGTGTTCAAGTTTCAATACGTTTTTGTTTTTTTGTCGTTTTACTACAAAAAAGACTTCAGACAAAATTGCAACAATAGTGGTCATCAAAAGCATACGGTTGTTTGTTATTCCTTACACCAACTCCATTTAAACGTGGTCGATAGTGGTCTCAATGGCAAGCATACACTATCTCCTAATTACAATTTACAGGTGCAGTTGTTGGGGGATTCAAAATAAGTATAACAACAGACGGACAACAGTACAGTAATGCAGAAACTTTAATAATATTTGACTCATTGTGTCAAGCATGCAACGAAGAAGGCAATTGTACTATGAAGGTATTTACAAGATAATCGTAGTTTGATATTCCTAAAACAGTGCTATGAGCATCACTGATAATATAAGTACGAGAAACGAGTCTAACGTATTCAATTATAAATCTAATACCTTTGATATCTATTAAGGATGTACTTAGGTGAAATTAAATAAATCAAGAATCTAAAATTGAAACTATAAGTCAGAAACGCATTGGTTAAGCATCAAAATAAGCTAAAACTATTTATAGGTCATTGGGCTCCTTTTCGAGATATTTGTTATTTAAAATATGGAGGAAAAAGGCCGACTCGAACTTTTACCTTACATTTGCATTGGTATTATGTGGGTCTCAAATCAAAAGAAAGAAAATCAACAGTCTGCTATAATTTTGTAAAATGACCTTTTATGAGTTATTAAATCTTGTATGAAAAAAAATGGGTGCTATAGGACAAAATATTTACCTTGTATTGTATGGAAAAAACACCAAGGAGTTCGAACATTTGACTCAAATGACAAAACCTCAACTAAGTACACCCTTACGGTGGTACCCAACACTTTCACTAAAATTAATTTGGCTCGTTTAATTTTCATAAAATTTTGTCAAAGTATTTACTTTGACCCTTGAACAAAAATATAAAAATTTCAAAAATTTTGAACCAACCGTTTTGTCGGAAAAATTTCACTGGTTATATAGCAGTTTGACAAACACCAATTTTGATCATTGAGAAGCTTTATATTAATTTTACAACACAACGTAATTAAAACGTTTAGCTGACTTTACAAAGTTATCTCCTGTAGCATGTGTAGTGTTAGGTACTACCTTAAATATTGTTATTTTTTATCACTGTCCTTTGTTGTTTCCACTATGGTGATTATCAGTAGTATTTCTTCGATTGTGTCATTTCAAAAATAAACAGCATACGTATATACCCCATACAATTAGAAGTTTTAACCAAAAAAGAAACGAATACATAATAGAGATTTTTTTGAAGATTATTTGGTTTTGTACAACAAAACCATTACCATAAAACTACTGATATCAATCTACCAAAATCATTTATGGTTTCAAAATATTTAGTAAATCCAGTTGACTAAAAAGTTCGGTATAAATATCATTACTACTGACAGTATGTAACGGCATACACTGTATTTGTTAGGAGTAGTGTAAGATATTGCAGAAACATATACAATTCGAGTGATTATTTCCTCAAAAGTTGGTCTCATTATATACAGTGAGGGATAGTTTAAATTATGATTAAATATTTATTTATGTATTTATTAGTCAAACATATGTCAAATAGACAACAAATGTATAAGAAAAGGAGAGCAGAATTCTAAACAGCAAATTTGCAATCCATCTGTATCCCAAAATAGCTGGACCATAGATCAACGCGTACAAGGTATGTATTAAATAAATGTACAGATAGGTGCGGTCCTAACCTGTACAGCTAGTTAACTTAATAAGCAGACTATATGACTGGTTGAAATTAACTTAGGACAGGTTTGATGACTGCTGTGACCGGTCCTAGGGCATAATTTGTGTTAAGTTAAAAAGCAGACTTGGTCCTAAGACTGATTAATGATGCTCAAAAAGTCATCATTTTGCTTATTTATTGAAAATATTTATTAGATTTAATGTACCAGCTGTATTAATAGAATCTCAGGAGATTTGGCAAGGAATTATATTTGTTCATTGATTGAAGCCGACAAAAGATTGTAGTTGTGTTTCAATATTGATGGCATATATATTATACAATATGTCCTGATTTTGGATTTATTATGAAGAAATTTGAATTTACATGATAAAATTCATATATTGTCAGCTCCTGTTGATGCAATCGAATCTGTTTGTTAAAGAAAATACCCCGAGGTATCAAAACCACCACTTTGTTTTATATCATCGATATTTTGAGTAAAAAAAGACATGCTGGCATTCTACATGGGTGCGGACAACATTATGTAGTCATTGTGTTCCAGTGTTAGTGATCTAATATTGCTGTAATTTGTATCAAATCATCCATCATGGCAAACAAAAACAATTACTGATTTATCAGGCACCCATATATATTTAAATACTTATGTGAAAAAATTCAGTTTTGGTTTATACGTTCAAATAATATAGTAAAAACGAGCCAGGCTAGAATATGACAACTGCGGATTTGTAAATTCAATTCAATTCAATTCAATTCAATTCAATTCAATTCAATTTCAATTCAATTCAAAGTTTTATTGCCATATAAACTATACAGTTTGTGACATATAACAACAACAAAAACAAATAATGATGTAGTGATGATTTAATTATTTGTATAACAGAATGACATGCTGGTACTGTTAAATGATGCAGAATAAACAAAATGGTATGCGTACTTTATTCTCAAATATATTTAATATGTATTGTTTATATCAGGAAACAAAGATAGATAATATTTTATGAATCAATGTAGAGCGGTCCTGGTTACAAGGTAACTTGGTTTTCGTATTTTTTAAAACCACAATTGTCGTATTGCAGGACTGACATCGAATTTGACTTATAATCAAATGATAATAATAGCGAATATGTATCAAACCTGACTTTTTCGGAAGTAATAAAAACAGAAATATGAACAATTATGGTTTTCCATTTAACTTTTCAAGTTAACTATGCCATATCAACATATGTTATATTTTAGAAATAGATCATTTCACTGCAAGTTTAACCGGATGTTTATGTGTAGACGACCCGGGAGCGTTTACATGTGCCTGTTGTCAGAATGCTGGCTGTCCATGCGCATCCAAGTCGCCGCATCAGTGTGTTGATTGCACACATACAGATAAGTGTGGAAAATACCCGGATATTTTTGATATTTAAATATGTGAGCACACAAATCAATGTGAAAACACCCAGATATATTTAATATTGAAATATGTATGATTATAATAAAAACTGTTGTTTTCTTACTGAAATGCGTTAATTTTCTCCATCTTAAATGCTCTTTCCAACTTTATACTTGTTTGTCTTTATATTTTGATATAGCGTAACTGATGAATCTTACATGTATGTAAACGAAACGCGCGCCTGGCGTACTAAATTATAATCCTGGTACCTTTCATTACCAATTAAAGGAAATACTTAACCAAATTGGAAAAATTAGCGACTACATTTTTTGTTTAAGATGTTCAAGATTTTAAAATCACAAGAATACTTAACCCCGAGAAAATTCCAAATGGCAAAATCAAAAGCTCAAACACACAAACGAACAGATAACAGTTCTCATCTTCCTGACCTTTTCTTATGTAGAAAATGATGGATTAAACCTGGTTTTAAAGCTAGCTAAATCTATATAAATACGACAGTCACATAAGATTTCAGTATATATATGTTACAGTGAATAGGTGAAATTAGGAATTACATGTAATCACTAAAATGTAAGGATTACATGTAATTCCTGATGCACTTAGTAAATACAAGTAATTCCTGAAACTGCCCAGTTATTACCAGTAATTACTAATTTTAAAATATTTTTACAGCTATTTACTAACCTTATCAACGACATTTATTCTTCTATTCTTGTAATACTTTAAGCAAATAATGCTTATCAGCACATTATTATGTGATTTAAGGATATCAGTTTAAAAAAAAACACACAAACATAATGTACCCTTGCTAAATATATTACTATATTTGAAAAAAAAAATGATTTTTTTGGAAATATTTAATTTCTGTGATACGTTATTTAACATATGCTGAGCACTTGCTATGCAAAGATCTTTTTTAAAAACATATATTAAACTGTCAATTAACTGAATTCCATTGAAGCGATCTTTAGTTGTTTAGCTTGCAAATTTTATTTTAAAACGCAAAAACTAATACGAACGATGATAAATCTTTAAAAAAAGGAGAATAACTTAAAAATTGCCAGAATCTGTTTAGGGATTGCAGCTATCTAAGGAGTAACCTATACTTATATCCTAAAATATCTCCACTTGGTTGAAACATTGAGAGCCAATACTCTGTGTTGAAGGTCGTACTTTGACCTTTAATGGCATAGGCGTATCAAGCCATTTTAAAAAGGGGGTTCCACACCCCAGGACAAAGAGGGGATGGATTCCATCTATATATCCCCATTCAAATGCATTGATCGTCCAAAAAAGGGGGTTTCCAACACTTCCCCTGGATCCGCCACTGAATGGGTTATTTTTTACAAATTGTGGCTTTAAGGGAGAGTTCTGTCATTGGCACTCATACCACATCTTTTTGTATCTATAAACACTCTTGAATTAAAAAAAAACCACCCATTATCATTTCAGTACATTATAACTTTGATGTAGTTTTTAGTCACAGGCACTTGTCTCAGAAAAAAAATCCTATATATATACCTTAATATAACATTAAGGTATATAGGGAAAACAATTTCTGAGACAAGTGCCTGTGTTTTTAGCAGTGTTATTTTGTTTGAGAGATGTTATTTCTTTTGGCAGTTTCAGTTTGGAGCCTATCTTAAAAGTAATTAAAAGAATAAAAAAAAACGAACTTAATGGATATTTAGTGTCGTAAAGTCCTCTAACTTTTACCGTCAACTGGTAAATTCAAAAGCTGAAACACATCAAATGAATAGAAAACAAACAGTAATATTCCTGACTTGGAACATGTAATAAATTTCCCTGTGTAGACAATGGTGGTGTTTATAATTCCTAGGTAGTAGGTGCTACAAGTAGCGCAGGATCTGCTAACCCACCAGCAGTACCTAGGGTCAACCACATACTGCTGTGTGGTTCATTTTCATAAGTCTTTAGTTATATGTATCTTTGATATTGATATTTTATAGCGTGTCTTTCTCTGTTGTGATTATGTCGAATAAAAATGAAAATGGAAATGTGAAATCTGACAAAAAGACAACAACCCTACCAAAGAGTAAAAAACAGGTGCTGGTCACTAATGAGTCGGCGTATTTATACTAGTAACTTTTACAGAATTCGAGAACAATGATATCATCGGCATACATGAATAAAGACAATTCCTGTACTGCAAAGGGGGATTTGCCATTGCTTAAAAATTCCATTTTAAAATCATTCACATACAATGAAAGTCCTATTTTGTATTTTGTCTCTCTTTAAGAAATATTGAAGTGATCAAGAATTCCTAATGAAGTTAATCAAGAAAAGCGCTTCGGACGTTTGAAATTTATAAAGTGAAAAAGTATAAGGGTTCTTGAATTATATTTAAAAAAATATTAAAACAAAAATATCAAGTTAGTAAATAGCGGTAAAAATGACAAGAAAAATCAGTGATTACCTGTAATCACTGAACCAAATCAGTAAATACATGTAATTACTAAATTGACTAGTAATTACAGGTATTTACTGAATTGTTTAGTAAGAACATGTAATTCCTAATTTCATCTATTTACTGTAACATATACAATACGTAAACAAAAATTAAATAATCGACAAATAACCAAACAAAAAAAAAAAAAAAAAAAAACACATGAGAAGAACACATAACTGTTTGGCAACGTCAAATTTTTGATAAATAAAACCATTTCATTAATTTTCATTTCTAAATACTGTTTGTACATTTAAGACGAAAATTCAGACCTTGTGTAAGCTGTTAGCAAATTAACATATTTGAAGCAAAGTGGTCAGTAGCTGTAAATAGAAGTACCGATTTACACATGTTACCTTAAAAAATAACAAAAAACGAAGAAAATCAATACGGAAAGTCCCTATCCAAAACGCAAAAAAAAAAAGTCGTAACCTCAAACACATTAAACAAATTGATTACAACTGTCACATTCTTGACTTGGTACAGGAATTATTTATTGTAGAAAATGATGTATTAGTATTTAAGCTAGCCAAACTTTTTACTGTTATGACTATGGCATAAAATTCTTTTAAACTGACAATCTGTGAACAAACATAATAGGTCAAAATGTCAAAAATAGGGGTGCAACAGTTATAATTGTACTGTAATATTGATCCTAATAAAACAAAAAAATATGCAAAAAAAAAAAAAACAAACATGTCCACCAGCAAAATCAAAAGTTTACAAAAAAACAACACAATGACAGAAGTAATGAGCACGTCAAATTAACATGACAAAATAATGACTAAACAGTAAAAGTAGTACATACAAAGACAAAGACAAATAAAAGCATAGACTAAAACGTTATTTAGATGGTCAACAACGTCAGTATCTAAATTGTCACATCAAGATCATTGTGTATTATTTGTGATGTTGATAAAGAATAATCATAAACAAAGTCTTGATATTTTCCGATGAACTTTGTTTTAGAAAAGACGCGACGTTCTATAACACATTCTGGTTCATACGTATTCTGCCCATTAAATGGTGACGTTTTACAAAGTCTAGTAGTAGCTGCAAGCTCTTGAATAACGAATACATTGGGTATTGTATATCCCATATACAGGTGGAGTTGGTATATGTTTTTACTAAGGTTGGGCAATTGATAATTTTAAAATAATTTTTTTTCATAGATTTCTTGAAATGAGATGACCACTTATGTTAAATCAAGGTAGAAGTCTTAAATGAGGGAGATATAGCCGTGTCTATTGTTTCTTTAATTTCTAGTTCTGGTGATATACATTAATGGAATGTTATTAGAAAAAATTTGGATTTTTATTTGAAAGAACATCATCAATATATATGAATTTAAAATTTAATAATCTGGGTTATTTTATCTTCTTGTCTTGACTGGTGTCTAAAAGAACTCTGATTTGTATAAAAATAGGAAGAGGTCGGCATGAAGAGGCACACAATTATGTCGAATAGGAGTGTCGACAACTTATTGAAGTAATTTACCTCCATGTTCCACAAATGTCTTATCAATAAGAAACTCCAGCTTACTAATCACGTGTTCCTATGTGTATCATGTGTTACCTTTTTCGATCACTTTAAACAAAAAACATAGTATGGTATCCTAAAGTAATTAATGTATAGGGTATGCTAATAATTTTTTATGCAACTATTTTTTTTAATTTCATATGGGAAATGATGGTACATAGGGCTGAAACATAACACGTTTTGATAGAACTAGTTACAGAGAAAGATCAAGATTTAAAATTATTCCGAATTTCTTTTCGAGTTTTTTGGATCCTGCATCTATTTAATTCCACTACGCGAGTAAACAGTTTTACAGTATTTTTGAAAACCCCTTTTTTATAGCGAGTACCTAATAGAATTTTGTTTCCTCGATCATGCGGATGAGCCGACAATATACCGTTGTGTGAACGGAATCTTGTGATCCTTAGTTATACCCTACACACAAACATGACAAAGTAAATCCTTCGAACTGCTTTTCAATGTGATATTCAGTGTAGTACCAACTGGTCATTTTAAATTGATATTTATAAATGATTTGTTATAATTGATATATTATATGCAATATCTGACATCTAGAAATTGACAAAAAGGGTCGGTTGAAAAGCTGAACTTTACGACGAAAAAGATGATGTAAGCGTCCAAATCGTGAACTTTTCATTTCTATGTAGCAACATTCCAGCAGTGCCTGCTTACGGGTATACATTTTCGAATTGATGCGATATTCTAGGACCTAACTTGTCTATCATGATTTCCTGATAGGTGATTGCTGCTCACAAGGAAGCTATTACACCTAGAGTTCCAAATGATGAAATTGAATCGTTCCTTTATAAATTTAACGAACGTCATCACGAGTTATTTGACCGATTCACAGATGTTTTTGTTATCTTCGTATTCCTATTTCTTTTGGCTGATGTTATTTGTCTGTATCATATGCCTTTTGGTGTTACTTTGATGCATGTGGCGTGGCTTTGTGCTGATACATCCCGCTATTGTTTTATCGTAAAACTTGTTTTAGGGCTTCCCTTTTATCAGTTAATACAAAACAAATGTACTTCACCATCATCAGGTTCTTCAATAAACTGACATCAATGCATTTTTCAAAATATGAAATATAAAAAGTAAAGAGTCATTCAGTCAAGAAGATTGATATTTAATTGAATTCAATGTTTTTAATTCACCTTTCACAAACTTTGAATATATTGTCATTTACTTTTTTTTTTTTGTTTTTTTTTCTTTCTCAATGTCACAGCAGTAGTGGAATAAAAAGTGTATATAATGTTAAACTAATCTTTTATCGATTTCGAATTAAAATAAGTACTAACAATGATGAATAAGCAAATACATATTAGTTAAAATAATTTGTAGATAAAATACTTTAAACAGTCTAAGGTGTTTTTTTATGCGTTCAATACAGAATCAGAGATTGTAGTCGTAATATATAATGCTTTCTAATAAATGATTAGTTTATGCAACACTATTTCATCGATGGTTGAATATCAGTCCAAAATCCAGACAGGGTACTAAATCTTCTTTAGATAGTGACATGTATTCGACAGTAAGCATATTAAACATTTGACCACTAGTGTGCGATAAGTAAAACGCAATCGAAATATTACATTAGTATGGTATCAACCTGAATGTATGTCTGATATTAGAAATAGTTATCAAAGGTACCAGGATGATAATTTAGTACGCAAGACGCACGTTACGTCTACACAAGACTCATCAGTGACGCTCTCGGTTCACGTTAAGAAGCATTTAGTCAATCAAGCTTACAACTGATAAACATAAATAGTTAAAAGACAATATAGGTTCTTTTTGAGATCTTTTCTGCGTTCATCCCATTTACGAAGGTAAAATTGTAAATAATTTAAATGGTGAGATTAACATGAATAAGTTTACAATTTAAATTTCTATTACTAATTTTCTTTTCTTTTCAATATACATGTTCATAAAAACAAGAATACGCTTATGAAAGGTGTCGTTCAGTAAAATCTCATGTTTTCACCTTTTATGACCTATAGGTTGCATTTCTGTAAATATTGACAATACAATTTCCCATAGGAACTTCTTTTACGGCTAAAACTGTACTACTTTTACTATGAAGTTTTGAAAAAAATCTTATCCGAGAATTGAAAGTTCATATGCACCACGATTTTTTCAAAGGTCAAAATATAGGGCTGTGCGGCATATTTTCAACGATTATATGCCCTGAACTTCTCAGAGTTTAAACTAACACTAATTTTCTTAACTGCCACTACCTCGAATGAAAGGTTACCACAGATTTCAATGTAACCAATATGCACTTGTATATTTACTGGTAACATTCCCAAATTATGTCTCTGTGAGATGGAACGCAGAGAGCATAACTGGGAACCAGTATGTAAACAAAATTAATTTTCTATGAATATTCAAGATCTCCCCAAGAGAGGCGTGTTTTGAGAGACAGCTGTATTTACAAAGTGCAACCTTTACAGATGTTGTTATTTTATGATTTCTTTCTTGTTTACTATAGTTCACAGTTCATATGATGTTCAGAGGTTGAAGCAGGATTGATTTACTTTGTATATCTATTTGTTTACGTATTATTTGTTAAAATACATAGATGGATAATAAGATATATCCTTGGCGGAGAAAGGGGGTTCCGGGTGTTAGACCCGCCCTTCTTTGGCCGATCAATGCATTTGAATAAGGATATATAGTTGGAACCCACTTTTTTGTCCGGGGTTTGGAACTCTTTTTTAGAATGGCCGGATCCGCCCCTGTATATAAAGAAATTACTAAATAATTTAAAAGAATTAAAAAAGAAATATATATATAATTTACAGTGAGTTGACTATGGGTGTTACTGTAAATCTTTACCTGTAGCTCAACCGGATTTTAAAACTGACAGTACTATAGGGACATTTAAACTAACCAGTTGGTATTGTTAGATTTAAATCTACCTTGATTCTACCTGTACTTTTTTATTTACCAGTTCCAACCTAACAGCATGCTTTTTTCCTGAATTTTTTCTTTACCTAGGATTATTCTATTCAAAAATTGATAGGGAAGAAAATAGTTTTGGTTTTCATTGTTTTAAATCCCTGATATATATGATTTATCTAATTTTAACCTTAAATTATAAATCAGTAAAAGATAAAATTAACTGTGTGTTAATATGTTTGAAAATTTAAAGTGGTTTCACATACTAAATGCTTCTTTAAAATTCTAACCCTTATACATAGTATTGTCCAGCTGCCAGTGAAACAAGAAATAGCTGTTCAGGTGTTTACAGGTTAAATTTTCAGATGGATATGTTGTTCATTTCTTCACATGACCCTTCAAGATTTCCATTTTGGATTATTATTTGCAATGTTTGAAATCTATTGGCATCATTGTGCATACAATATTGGATTTATTTTATTTGAATTCACTTCTCAGACTATTTATAGTAATTTTACTTCTTGAAATGTGATTTGTTTTTTTTTAAGAGTTTATTGCCATGAAGGTATCAAGGAGGAAATAGTTCATTCAAACTGTTTTGTGGGACTTACATATGATGTTGTACATGTAAAATTCGAAATAATTTTGGAGTTTACCTTGCAGTTTTTTTTCTTTGAAATCTACTATTATATTAGTAGGACTTTTGTGCATAAAATGCTGTTTTCACTCAAGGAAATTCAATTTTCATAAGATGGGATTTTGTTATGATAAAGATTTAAAATATTCAAAACTGGAATTCAAGTAGGAGATATAGTGTGAGTTCATCCAACATGTTTCTGTGGCTTTGAATGTGATTTTAAAAACATTCATTATTAATTTTTGGATCTATTACAAACTTAAGATAATTCACCATTTAAATGGAATCTTGGAAATGAAATAAAATGTTGAATTAATGCAGTGGATATAGTAAAATCAAGTGATAAAGTGAAAAATGAAAGTAAAATATTCCTAAATTGAGGATATGTTTTAAGTGAATGTGAAATAGGAAATAGTCATTATAAAATTCTGGATCAAATATTGTTTAATTTGGAAATTTATCGTAGGAAATGAAATAAAATGTATACTGTGGATATAGTAAAATCAAGTGATATAGTAAAAATATAAATAAAATATTACAAAATATTTGTAAAGTGAGGATAACTATTTGGAATATAGTAATGGAAATGATAAAAAAAATTACAAGATTCTGAATTATGTAAAGATTCTGCACCTGTTTAATTGGGATGAATATCATGGGAAGTTAATCAGAATATATACTATGGATTTAGAAAAAAATCTAGTGACGTAGTGAAAAATGAATTAAAGTGGGAATTATTTAAATTCTTTGGAATTCTGGATGAGATGTCAAATATCAGTGTCAATAAATTAATAAAATTGTTTATTCAACTATGATTTTGATCTTTCAATATGCAAAAACAATTTGACAAGAAACATGTCAATAAGTATTCATCAAATTATGGAAATAATTAATTTATTAAGATTTCCACAAGAGCAAAAGCAAATGATATCGAGTTATCTCCCATTAGAAGAAGCCAAAGAGAGAGAAAAAAAAGTTTTTTTTCAGCAATACAATAATGTAGCAATTAAAGTGAGTGAAATATAAAGACTGGATTATTCGGAGTATAAAACACAGCTAGTATCTGGCTATGAAAACATTAAGATGAAGTGTAGTGCATTTTAGGCCTTGGAATGTCAAAGACACTACAAGAAAATAACATATAGACATTCTTGTTTGGCTTGATCACTCTTAATATTTTAAATGACAGTAAAATAAAAATCTCTCTATATCCTTCTGAATATTGTTTCTTTGGCAATTGTATGACCAATTACTTTTAGGAATACACTCATTTCAATGATAAAAAGATTGTATATACAATGTTTATTTGCTTTACTTGTTTAAGGATTCTCAAATGAAAAACATGGAAAGTGATTTTTTTTTTAAATCAGAAGTTTTCAAAAAATATTTTTCAAATCTTTTACTGATTTAGAATTTTAGGTAAAATATAGATAAATCATATATATTGGGGATTTGAAACAATGAAAATCAAAACTTTTTTCTTCCCTATCAATTTTAAAAAAGAAAAATCTTAGGTAAAGAAAAATTCAGGAAAAAAGCATGCTGTAAGGTTGAAACTGGTAAATAAAAAAGTACAGGTAGAATCAAGGTAGATTTAAATCTAACAATACCAACTGGTCAATTTAAATGACCCTATTGTGTTGTCAATTCTAAAAACAGGTTGAGCTATAGGTAAAATTTTACAGTTACACCCATAGTCAACTCACTGTAAATGAAATAAATTAGGAAATAAATGAATAATTTCAAAAAAAATAAATATAGTGAGTATATATAAAAATAATAAATAAATAAATGATTTTGAATATACGTTGAAGGTATAAAAAGTTATGATATTTCCGAATGCAATAAGGTTCTATCCGGGTAATCTAGTTCAAAACATTGGTTCCATCTGGGTGATTCGGTTCTAAACTTGGTTATGAAAATAATTTCAGATTTACTCGAAATACATGTGCAATATAGGTAACAAAATTTAATCGTTCTGTCCGAAACAGAATGATAAAAGACCTTTTAAATGAGAAAGTGATGAACAATTTAAGTTTGTATGTTGAACTGAAACTGATAAGCTATACAATGTAAGAAAAATGTGCATGTAGAATGAAAATATATAATCTGACACTCCTTGTGCAGGGAATGAAAAGTCATGGCTTCATTACCAACAATAGATAAATCAAAATTGGGTGTGGGTTATTGTCGGTGGTGGTATTTTAATCCTTGGTAACATTAGTAGTCATAACTTATGTTTTTTCCACCGTAGCGGAGGCGACATAAAGTGGTACCCTGGTCCGTCTGTTCCGTACGTCCTAACAAATATTTTCCAATCTTCTAACTTAAGTTCTCCGCAACACATTTGTTTTACCCAAAAACACAGAGTGCAAATGAGACAAGTCTCGGTCTAAGTCATGAACAATATTTAAAGAGTAAATTATTAAAGTAAGAATTACGGCCTCCATGCGGAGTCTTATAACGGAAAATTGTTAAATCTGTCGTATCCGTTGTATAACTGTAGTTTGCCTAAACCAAATGATATGAAACTTTTTCACAGTGCTCAAAACCACAAAACGGTATAAACTCCTTAAATCCTGCAGCTATATGTGGAATTGACTCAGCGGCTCATAGACACATTCTACGTTTATTTAAAAAAACTAGTTTACTTCTATATTTTACTCCTAAAACAAGTAATTTTCATATTTATTTTTGAGATTCCGATGCCTTTCGTAAGTGATGTTCAAGTTACATATGACCAGTATTACAAAGTATATATACACTAGATTGAGCTTTCTGTTTAAGTATATTTTAAAAGTTCTTTATATTGAGCTCAGTTTATTGTCATGCATACAATTCTGTGTGGAGTTTGAAGATAGAAAAACAGACTATCCATATCTACATGTACATAAAATGAACTTTAAGGTAAAACGATTGAAACATTTTGTATTATATATATGTAAATCTCTTTCCCAGCCATCATCACATAGTTCTAAACAATTTAAATGTACATTAATTATTCAGTATGATTAGAGAATTTCATTTACATTTGAACCCTAAAATTCTTTAACATTGATAATGGAACTAAAAAAAATTGTCAAAAAGACAACAACCCGACCAACGAGCAGAAAGCAGACAATGGCAACCCATGGGTGTTGAACACAGACAGAAAATCCAACTTCCGGAAGAAGGTTACAGCTGGCCCTGAACAACATGTGCATTACTTAAAAAAACCCACTAAACTTTAAAGCATATAAATGAAATAAGAATTAAAAACATACAAGACAAACAAAGGCCAGATGCTCCAGACTTTGGAAAGGGGCAAAAATGCGGCGGGGTTTAACGTGTTTTATTATATTTTAACCCTCCGACTATACCTCTCAGCATATGTGAAAAATTTCTAGAATCGCAATAGAAGTTCAATTTATGAGTTCACCTTGCCATAAAAAATAGTTTCATGCAAGTTTTTAACCATTCCAAATTTCAATATGGCCTACATCACTTGACACAGTTAAACATAAAACTATGAAAAATACACAAACAGTGTTTTTCGTCGTAATTTGTATCGTGTATTTAAACACAATGTAACTGTGACCATCCTACGCGAGTATTTACAGTTTTTAATGCTATACTGAAATAAGATATGACTACAACAGTGGAACATGATAAAGCCATACTAGAAACATTAATCTTCTCTAGAACTATATCGCACAATAAAATCAAAGTTGTGTGGATGGAGTGTTTCTGCATCAATTGTATATTCTGGTATGTATTGGTGTGTATCCGGTAAAAACATTGCCAATAGAGATGAAGAGTAGTTCACCTTTTCCAAGACGCTCTGCAGCTTGGTAATTTATTTGATAGATTACCATTTTGATTTAAGTAATTTCTAGACTAAAAGCGCATATGACGCGCAAAGTTATAAGCATGGTGTGTGATTAGTCTTTTTTTAACAAGGCAGTCATTATTGAAATTCATTCCGATACAAAAAAATGTAGCTTCTCAAAATCTTTAACATAACAATTAACAGCTGCTCAAATATCCCTGGAAGATTAAACATTTAAACTTGAAAAAGACAGAATCTGTTCATCGTTAACTCAATGGTCAGTTAAAGTAGAAATCTGTTTACTGCGTTTTCTTGTTGAAACATTCAGATTGAATCTGTTTATTTTAGCCAAAACATCTGATGAACAATAATATTAGTTGGAGATCACCTTAAAATTGTTGACTTTCATTAATCTTATACAAAAATGAAAACAATGAAAAAAAGTAAATTATATATTTATAAATCTATTTAAATTGATGCTTTCTCACTACGTAATAATTGACGAAAGCTATACTTTATTGTATTTTCAACATGAGTGGATATTATATTCGGTGTTTTTTTTGCCCGATCGATAGTGAGGGCTAAGATGATACGAATATAATGCCGACGCATATCAAAACTACAATAAAATATAGCTTGCATCAATTGTTTTGATTCAATTCTGATAAAGACATTTAATGTTATGCCTATGTCCGATAATATATAATTAGCATAAGTATAGAGATTTTGTGTATGCTCTTCCGTGAATCTCCGTTTTTTGTTTGTAAACAAGCAAACGTTGGCAATGTGTTTTTTTAAAGGGAGTAGTTTAAATAGCCAGCATGAACGGTTGTCGTTTTAGGTCAAATATCTCAATTTCGAACTGCAACATTTTCAGCCATGATACATGAATAAGTAACAACATGTGCTCTATTTAAAAATTGGAAAGTTTCATTTTGTAATGAAATGCATGCCTTTTTGATTAAATTCATTATTCTGCAGTAGTCAATATACGCAAGCATTGCAAACAAATTTTATTAGATTTAGAGCATGTCTTTAATCACAAAGAAAAATGAGCACGTCTTGTTATAAATTTATCAAATATACGTTCCACAAATCAATGGAAATCAACATTGTATATTTATAAAAATAATGACACATTTTATGGATAAATACATAAATAAATGAATGAATAGAAATCTGAATTAAATAAATGAATAATAAATAAACAAATAAACTTATAAATGATAAATACATTCTTAATATAGGTTTAGTAAAATTGAAGCTCAGCTATATAACACGAGAAAGAATAATATATCAACAATTTTCTGACTAATAGTGTGAATATAAAAGACAATAAAAATAATATGAAAAAATATCTATTTATTGGTGAAAATATTGATAGAGAGAAATTAGCATTACAATACAAGAATGAAGCATCTATTGCTAATATCTTTCCTGCTGATTTTGTTTTTTTCTGTATCGTCAACAGATTCTAAATCTTCAACAGACACGGTATCTGGTAAGTTATTTCATTTTCAGTTATTTTACTTTATATTTCTATATAGAAATAGAAGTTAGCAAAAGCTTTACCCTTTAAAGAGACTTTAAGATTTGTAATAGCTTATATTAATCTCCTCGCATGAAATGGAAACAATTTGAATTGATCAATACGTTGACAGATCTAGTGCAATATAAGTTTTTTTCTACTTTAAAAGACTTTTTTCGCTATAAAATTGGTTGTTTATAGAACGATAGTTTGAATTAGATTAAACATATTTATTTATAGTGGATTGTGAGACAAGTTTTGCAACGTATAGTTATTCCTTTCAAAATCTACAATAGTGTCTTTAACGTTCAAGAAATATGGCTGAATCTTAATATGGAACAGATATGTATCGTCTCCTTTCGATGGTTTATAAGCGTTTCCTCAAGACCATACTCGCCAATGGTGTCACGGGAGAACCGAAAATTAAGACCCTGAAATTTTCATCCCGGAACGACAATCGAACAAGGAACATTTGTGTTAGTAGTCCGATGCATTAACCACTACACCACGGTTTCAAATTGAAAAAAAATGATTAACTTACCTATCTTGCTTGAATAGCTGTATTCGCCCTGTGTAGGTTCATTAAAATTGTTAAAATGTCATCACATGTTACTTTTACACACGTTGTTTAAAATCAAATGACGGTATGATATTTTTTCTTACAATCATTTCCCCTTTTTGTGTTTATATTCGTGTTTAAGTGAGGAGATGTGGTATTATTGCAAATTAAATAACTATTATCCAAAGTTCACTATATTTGAATTAAAAGATATAGAAAAATATGGGATAATAAAAAATTATAGTACACTACAATAAATGCATATTTATGCAATATTATTATATAAGTATCAAGAAAACAAAACGTAATATTGCATATCTGTTTTATTTTACCTAATGGAATGTATAATTTTGAGTTACTATTTCAATAACTTCACACTAAAATGCAACAAGACGAAGAAAACACTTGGTGGGAGTATACGTTTTGCTTAAACCAACTATTACATGCTTTTCAAAGTTTAAGGTCTCAGCTTTTTTTCAACGCTGTATAGACGAACTACTTTCTATCTTTGGTAAGAAAGTAAAACAAAAATGATAAGATAACGTATTTTTTGTTTATAATAAGAAATAATAGAAACAATACCCTGCAAGTTTACACAATGATTCAGATGAATATTGCTTTACAATTTGTTATATATACTGCAATTTAAAGACAATATACTGATATAAGTATGAAATAATATCTTGAAAATACACTGGAATTTCGTGGTTGTCCTTTATGTATGTGTTGCACATCTGTTTTGCGTTCATCTTTTTATATAAATAAGGCCGTTAGTTTTCTCGTTTGAATGGTTTTACATTCATGACTTTATATTCAAGTCTGTTCTATAGATTCTGCAGAGCATACTGTTGTTTGAACATATAGCTATTTTAATTACAATGTCCATTTTGAATTTTTTCTATCTAAACGCAAATCAACAAAATCATGATTCTAATCAATGTACCTTGAAACATCTTTGCATAAATATTATAGACGCAGTATCACATAACTACTTTATATTGCAGGAATAAAGAAATAAAAACCCAATTGAAATATATTCTATTTATTTCAGCATACCAAAACCGCAGTCTATGTTTTACAATAAGTCAACCATAATCAACCAACAGTATAGCAAAGGACACGAGTATTGTCAGTGTCTCCAAAACATCACTTCCTGTTCAGGGTCAGCCAAAAATCCACTTACACCGGTAATTTTGATGCATGCATAGACAAATACATAATTCTACATTGAAAAGGTTCTTCCATATATGAGCGTGAATTTATATGTGAAAACATAGGGGTATGAAAAATGAAGTACATGAAATGTTATTGATATAAAGATAAAAAATTCTAAACAAAAGAATAAAAAATATAATACATTACAACATCCAAACCCATAAAACTCACATCTACTTTGGATGGAATAACTGAATAATTTCTAAACGTTTCAAGTAATACATGTTTAATCTACAGCGTAACCAATAAATGTAAGAACAATGAATAGCGTATCATGACATCGATTGTATAACTTATCACTGCAAACTCAAAATAAAAAAAAATAACAAACATACCTACTCAAAAACTTCACTTTAACTCCAACACTTTCGAATGATTTTCAATATATGCAAACCATATGTTTCGGGTATTTAATGGTAAAAAAGGAGTACCACTTCTTCCACCAAAAAAACAACCAAGTGGAAAGCGAAGTTTTGATACCCCAACTCAACGAACAGGTGACACGGATTTATTTTTCCTTGATAAAATTATGATTATTTTTTTTCTAAAGTCAAATTTTATGAATTATTTGCTATCATGGATGTATAGATTTTAATATTTTAAATCACAGCAGCAGTTCAAAATAGGAGGAAAAATATCTATGAGAAACAGTAATGTTATAAAGATAACTACATATATATTGAAAATAAAATCACCACAAAAAATTAAATGTGAAATCAAATCGTTTTTATGACCTTCTTCCATACCTTGAAATTATATATGATCAATTAATAAGTAAATCTAAAACTTTTGATTGCACAAAAACACCGATGGTTCAATTTTAAGTAGTTCAAAAAATCTCACTTTTTAATCAAATTTACGAAGTCAAAATCGGTTATTGTTTTGGGGATGTACGGCGTGTGGGCGACCGGGCGGTTGCCTGCAAACACAGTGTCCTTGCATATTCTCATGAACCGTTCAACCAAAGCTTTTCAAATTTAAATGTGTTGCTATTGATGACAAAAAGGAGACCATGTCCATTCAATATTGTTGATTTTCACTTTCACAATTCAGGAGTTAGAGTTCTTGAAAGATTGAAAAATGGTGTTTCCAGTTATGGCCATGCTGTAACTATTGAACCGTTTAATCAAAGTTTTTTTTTTTAAATTTGTCTTGTTACTGATGACAAAATGGAGGCCAAGGTAGATATTGACGATTTTTACTTTCATCATTCAGGAGTTATGGTTATTAAAAGATTGAAAAATGGTGTTTCCAATCGTGTATATGCTTTAACTCGCAAACCGATCAACCAAAGCTTTTCACATTTAAATATGTTATACCAAAGATAATATTGAGGTCAAATTCAGTAGTGATGATTGCCTCTTGTATCGGTCATGGTCCTTGTGATATTGAAAAATGCAAGGACACACATAAAAGAAATCAGGTTTGCTGTCACTCTGACAGCCTCTTGTTAGCTTATAATATGAATTTGCAAGTAGCTTGTTACATAATAGACACCAAAAGAATACACTCTGTTATTAATAACTATTGTATAAATTATTGTATTGGTGATAAAATGGTGAATGACTGTATCATCTTGTATTGTCAATAGCAATTGTGTGTTTGCAGAAGACACTATCCGCAAACGATCGGTTCTTACCTGGCCAACACAATCAGGCAAAACACTATCGTATGCTATAAATGTATGCAGGAAAGCATTCCAAAAAGCATCCTTATATCCCCACTGCAGAGAAAATGTTGATGACTATTTGGTTTTGATGGATAGCTGTACAGAGGATATCAAGGTTTGATTTATAAGCATTATTGCATTTAATGATTTGAAATCTTTTAAAAAGCACTACAGAGTTTAATTGCAGCATTTATCATTTATCATCATGACAATAAATAAACATTTTCAAGTGAGAATGAAGTTTGCATAAATCATATTCAAGTTTTACTATGAATATCTTAGATACACAGTAAGGTCTGTACATGTTTTGACTAATTCCTTAATATGGACCTCATCGAAGTTATCTTTAGAACGTAACTTTATAACATTATGTATGATAACTTATATTTTAAACTTTCAATTTAATGAAGCGTCGTTTAAACAGCACCTGTTTATTGACTATGTATCTAGCAGTTACTACCTTATTTCAGTCAATTGTGTTTTCTATGATAAGGAGTGTCGCATTATGGTACAGGTAAAAACATTTCTCATAATCATTTCGAATTAGTCAAACTAACCAAAAAATAGTTCTGAAGTAACATCTATTCATTGAGACCTTTCTGTTTGTTTTTGACGTATTCACTGTGTTTAGTGTTTTTATTTGTAGATAACAGACAGTCTAAT
The DNA here is from genome assembly GCF_963676685.1 of Mytilus edulis. Taxonomy (NCBI): domain Eukaryota; kingdom Metazoa; phylum Mollusca; class Bivalvia; order Mytilida; family Mytilidae; genus Mytilus; species Mytilus edulis. Next base: position 29,215,157 of record NC_092355.1, on the reverse strand, counting down.
TTGTTTGGATAACTTCGTACTTGTCTACAATGAAGCTTGCCAGATAACCATAGCTGGGGATATAAAATACTATGTCACAGGAAATAATGGTCAATTAGTACTTCCAGATTACGTCACTTCCAATATTTGTCCAAGTGAGTGTAGCATGAAAGGAAGATGTCACCAAGGTCAATGTATGTGCAACAGTGGATATCATGGACCAGATTGTTCAGTAAAAGTTGGATCTGTTCCATTTATTCATTTTGTTTATGGGTATGGATGAATTTAAATATAAAATTTCATAATTAAGAGATGCCTTGATAAAAAGAGCAAATAAACGAGAAGAAAAACAAAGCAAAAAAACAAAAACAATAGACAATTGAAAACTGTTTAAAATGAGTATACAGTTAAATAAGAATACTATTCGTTAGTTGAACCCCGAGGATGCCATAATCCCAGTGCTTCAGTACTGACTTGACTTGTAACATATTTTTGAATTTGAATCCTTAGTTGACAAATTGAGTAATATTTGGAAAAAAACAAAGGTCGGCTCCCTCAGGCAAAATTAACATACGATCGATTGTGCTTCGCTTTTATGTTTTTTTCTCGATCATATAGCTTCAAGGGGTAATGTAGTTATACATATTTTGTTTTTCACTATTTGGGTATAATCGTTCCTGATAAATGTAGAAAGGAACAGGTGCTTCGTATGAAACAAATCTATTAAGTCTTATTTTCAGTCACCCATGTGATTTGTTTTAGGCATATTTAATCAAATGCATGTCGCATGCTTAGCATATCTAACTAAATTAGTTATTTCACGTCAATCTCACTACTGTTAAATGCTACAAATTGAACACAATAAAACGTGTACACAACCTGAGACGAATGTTAAGACAGATTACCAAAGTTGTATGTAATGTTAATTACATCTCGTCTATAATTTTAAAATTATGTATTTTAACCACTTGTTTAACCAAAATGTAAGTCATAAATTTCCTTGAATTAGAGGAAAACTACTCACCCTGATACCGGCGTGATTTGTCTGAATTTTGAAAAATTTATTTCGAAAATTTTTAAATCATTGTATCATACTTATTTTTCTTAGTATGTATTGTATCACTGAAAGATATATATATATATATAGTTCAGAATGTAACCCCTGCGATATTATTATTTCCAGAGAGGATGACGTAGACAGTTTATGTGATATTCGTCAGGAAGACTGTCGAACTTCATATATCATAGCAGACAATTTGATGTACAGTCCCGACTTACAGTGTCGTGTTCAATACTTAAAGGTGAGATTACTTAAAACGGAAATGTTGAAATAGTAACCAACACCCACAAGAGACTTTAGCGGTTGGATTTAAAATGCATAAAAAATAACTGATTGCTAACAAAAACATATCTAATTTTAATTAAGCTAAGCAAAAACTTTATAATTATATTACGACTGTTTTATGTAACATAATTTTATTTTACAGTAATGTCAGCTAATTTTAACAATTTGTTCTAAAATCGTATTGTACCAGACCGTTAGTTTTCTCGTTTGAATGGTTTTACGTTAGTCATTTTGGAATTTTTATAGTTGACTATACGGTACGGATTTCGCTTATTGTTGAAGGCCACACAGTGACCTATAGTTGTAACATTCAATGTCATTTAGTTCCTGGAGAGTTGTCTAATTGGCAATCATACCACATCTTCCTATTGTTATATGGTCTGCTCAGAAAAGGTACATTTGTTCAATTGTTAACTACTGCATGTTCGTTGCTAAATTGTTGATACAGTAGATTAAATCTATATGGCCTTTTTTTTATTACTATTTGAAATGTCAACATAAAAGCAGAGTGTGGTACAGATGATTAATGTTTAACAGTACTATTCAGAAGTTGCAGTTGATCTAATTATTTCACTCTTTTTGAAAACAATTGATTATCATTGTCTGTTCAGGATGATAAAAATAAAAATTTCGGGAGGCAAAATGTTTAAACATACGTAGATTTATCGCAGGGAATTTGTCTTAAAATGGACTGAACTATTGAAAATGTCACGCAGTCAATAATATGTATGCTTTCCAACTAAATTCTGAAAGGTATAAAGGTATAGCTAAATAGTGTTAATCGATGGCATTCGGCATCAAATCTATAACGCGATTTTTGTTTTTTGTTTACACAGATTTTTAATTGTATAAAGACAATCAACTTTTCATTTAGTTTCATTTATTTGTATGGAGCAGCTGTAACTATGACAAAATAAAATACTAGCCAGGGTAATAAAACACATACAGTTTTCAATAATACCGAGTTATGCCGCTTTGTCCAACGAATATCACTTTATCATTTTGTTTATACCTAAAACTAATAAAAAATAGAAAATCACACAATTTAAAAAAATATTATCTCAACTATCTTAACTATATTTACTTTAATCAAAAGAGTGTTATAATAGGAAACAACATTTATTTGGTACGGTGCTTCTTTGTGCGAGGTACATTCCAAACTCTCGAAAGGTTAACTAAACACACGTACGCGTACATCGGTAAAGAATATTTTGTATAAGTTTCTATTTGAAAGCAATATTTACAAGGGTCATTAGGACTAATTTAATTTGCTTTAATTTCATTTTTTTGTTGTTAGATGGAAAATAGAAAACTTGTAGACGACAAAGGAAAAGGACACATTCGTGTAAAAGGAATGTTCACAAGTTTTAATGAGTTAGAATGTTCTCTGCCACCTTCAGGTGTATCAAATGGTAAAATATAAGAACGACATATGTTTCAACATTGTCATCATGACATTTAGTTTGACCATGCATATTTTTGACGATAAAAATTACAGCCATTTGTTGCATGTGAGATGTATACCAGACTTAATTTTGGTAAGCAAAAAAGTTAAATGGAAAAGACAAAGTAAGAAAACTTTTGAAATTTTTGTGAATATGTGAAATTTATTCTTAATTGTTAATCTCAGATTGTTTTCTTTAGAGTGTTCTCCTTCGGACTAGAGTATAAGAGCGTCATATATAGTACATATATGCCTTGGTTGATTACTGCATGTTTTCCTCGACCTGTGTCCGGAATTGTTGTCACATTACATATACTGCTGATATACACCAAGTTCACTATTTATCTAATCAAATTTGAGGTTCACCTAATGTTAAAACAAAACATGATTGCTATTTTTATATTTTTGGCAAACTGTAATATATGTTTCATCTATAGTATGATTGAGGTAAAATTAGTTCATTTGGGTAAGAAGCGTTATTCATTGCAGAATTTCATATTATTATTCAAAATGCCTTTTTAAACGTATCACTAAAAAGCCATTTCATTTCAATACAAAGATATTACATTGTGGGAAAAAATATAAGTATAAGAAATAGATTGCTAAACTTCGAGTAAGATTTGTCAATTCGAGATTTTGACCTTGAGTTTTAAACAAAAACCGGGTACATTATCCTTATCTCTTTGTTTTGATAATCATTAATATTGCTAAACAAAAATAACGGCTATTTAAAGACGTGTTTACTTCATGTAATTGTAAATTTGTTTTGTTTCAAAGTCGTTTTACTAAACAAAAATACTTCAGACCCAATTGGTGTAACAGTTATCATCCATTTAAGATAAGAATTTCACTGTACATCTTTTTTTCCCGTTTTGGGATTTTATGAAGCATCTTGATACTGCCAACATGACGCATGTTACATTAGAAAGTACTGGTAAAACTTACATAAGAAGAAAAATCATCAACTTCTGGTATTTGATTCGTATAAAAGGACTCAAGTGGTGACGAATAAGGTATCCTTGGTAAATGGCACTTTTAACAAACGTATATTTCACGTTGTTCAGAGGACAAGAATGTTGTTCAGAGTGATAAGCCCTATTAACAATATTATTTTAATAAAAAAGGCGTTTTATTACTTTGGTGAATGCGTTGTTTAAGACTTTGAAATCAACACTTCATTTAGCATGTCTAGGTATTCGACTTACACAACTAAATTAACAGCAACAGGACTAAATTTGATCTGTTATTCCGTACTCTCACTTCATTTGAACTTGGTGGATAGTTGTCTCATTGACAAGCATACCATACCCCTTCTTTTTATATTATAAACCTTGACCTGATGAAATAACACTTTACAGGGGCAGTTGTTGCAGGATTCAAATTTAGTATAACAACAGACGGACAACAGTTTAGCAATGAGGAAACTCTAATCATATTTGACTCGTTGTGTCAAGCATGACACGGGTTATGTTCTTCTCATATATTTTATGATAGTATGATACGAAACCCCTAACGGGAGGGATTGTACCTGATATTCATATGATGAAGACATAATCTTTCAATCAGTTTAATTGAGGTCTGGAGCTGGCATGTCAGTTAACTGCTAGTAGTCTGTTGTTATTTATGTATTATTGTCATTTTATTTATTTTCTTTTGTTACATCTTTTGACATCGGACTCGGACTTCTCTTAAACTGAATTTTAATGTGCGTATTGTTATTCTTTTACTTTTCTACATTGGCTAGAGGTATAGGGGGAGGGTTGAGATCTCATAAACATGTTTAACCCCGCCGCAATTTTGCGCCTGTCCCAAGTCAGGAGCCTCTGGCCTTTGTTAGTCTTGTATGATTTTAAATTTTAGTTTCTTGTGTATAATTCGGAGTTTAGTATGACGTCCATTATCACTGTACTATTATGCACCTACGGGTGCGGGAATTCTCGCTACATTGAAGACCCATTGGTTGCCTTCGGCTGTTGTTTGCTCTATGGTCGGATGGTTGTCGCTTTGACATATTCACCATTTCCTTTCTCAATTTTATGTAAAGAAGATGGCAATTGCACCTTAAAGGTATTTATAATATTATCATAGTATGAGCCGCATAAAACAGCTCAAAAGAAATTGTCAAATGACTAAAACAATAATTATTTTAGAACACGTTCATTTCTGGATTAAACTTTTAGTAGCTTTACTAATTTTCAATAGTGTTCTAAATGAATCTATGTCATATCCTTTTAACTTATTTCAATTGTTTATACATCGTCGCCTAAATTGAAACTGAACACATAGATCATGTAGCAAGATATGTTCACTGAATTGAGGTATACAAAAGTATCGTAATGATCATTATCCGAATTATTATTAGTAGTATAATGAGTACTATAATAATTAATTATTTCCCCTTATTCCTCCTCCTCCTCTTCTTCTATTTTTCTAATTTTACGATAAAATAGGCTTACGATTATTTTGTGGACAAATATATATTATATATAAATGCTGATCAATTTTCTATCAACATTTATGGGTTTTATATCAATCAAATTCATGTTGACATGTATTTTCGATATCTGTATCATTTCTGCTGACATCATGCTATTGGAAAGAGGTGTGTTATGAAGTTTAGTAGGATATAACAGTAAATTAGTGTCAGTTCAAGTGATTTCTTCATCTGCAGTTGGTCTAATATGTACAGTGATCGTTTGTTTAACATTATTTTTTACTAGCCAAACACATGTGAAATAGATCAACAATGTAAAAGAAAAGGAGAGCAGAATCCAAAACAGCAAATATGCAACCCGTCTGTAACTCAACATGGCTGGACGACAGATCAAAGGGTACAAGGTTAGACCGAAATAGATATTAGTCATAATCTTGATTTGTATTTATTGAACATATTAAAAAGAAATAAGAAGGTGTGGTATTAGTGCCAATGAGACAACTCTCCATCCACGTCACAATGTGTAAAAAGTAAATAATTATAGGTCAAAGTACGGCATTCAACACAGAGCCAACACCGAATTTCAAGCAATGAAGTGCCCCAACATTACTAGTGTAAAATAATTCAAACAGAAAAACCAACGGAAAAATTTATATATAAAAAAAGAGAAACGAGAAATATAGATTCTACCACTGCATCGAGTGCAATACGATATTTATCCACTCGAGACAGTTAAATTTTCATATTTAAAACGTTTTTAAACGTTTTAAAATCATGTGCAATATGCAACCTATTGAAAGATCATGATTAGAATGTTTACATTATTGCTAAGAGTAGCTGTACACCTAGTGTTATTCATTTAATCTTTTAATCCATTTAAAGTTACTCATTTTCCATGAATGAATCTTCAAAGAGACATAATAGGGAAATTTCAGAGTGAAATAAATGTACCAAAAGAAAACCAGGACGTTAGAAAATGAGGGAAACAGAAAGGTCAAAGGGATTTTCATTAGTTTATCCTGAAATTGTTTACAAAGACTGTAATCATTCTGCTTGTTATGCCAAATTACTGTTCCTGCCTTTGTTTGCTCAAAAGCCTGTCGACTTTTTTTCGAATTTCATCGAAACCTCCCTCCTCAAATGGTAGCTCCCTCTGGCAATAACATTTTTACCAAATAAATAAATAAACCATGGACATAAATACTATGCTTTCTGTTCGTAGATCTGTGTGCCCAATTGATTAAAATTAAAACTGAATTGACTCCTCAATCCTTTTATTTTAAAACCAAACATGTAATTTTTGATGAAATACACAATGGGCTTATAGTAATATAAAATACACGTAGCTATGTTAAATAGGTTATGAATAATTTATAATTTTAAAATTTTTGGCATATTTTTTTAAAAGTGCAATTGAATATTTTATTACATGATTTATATTCATGTAAAAAGTTAGAAGATACTGAGGGGGATAATCAACCACCAGTGCATTATTTACATGTCACAGAACAAAGACAAAAAGAAGAAAAAAAAACCATCCGATTCAGTCCACAAAACACTACACATATTTATGCACTCTCACATTCATCTGAATAAAATAAATACTACATCTTTCTAGTATCTTTTTTCAACTTTTATCTTGACAGGTGTAGAAAATAAACGGGTGTCTTCTATTCCGTCCGAAATTTTAGGGAAAGTAAATTCTATATTTAGAATCATGGTTCAATTTGAAACTACACATGTATGATATAAATAGAACATGTTATTTTCGCTTTATCAAATTTAAGTTTCGAAGGGATAGCAAAAATTTTAATTTTTCTTTTGTTGTGCTTTTGTCATGTTTGTGTATCTTTCCGAATTTTTTAATCAAATGCAATTTTGAAATAAATATAAAAAAGAAAGTGTGGTGTTATTGCAATATTGCAAATGACAAGTGAAAATGTTTCTTCTCAAGTCTCAATTCAAGATTATTACTGAATAGAGTAATCATTCTCTATAATAACAAGGGGCCCAAAAATAATGTGAAACTTGTAACTGCCGTGCTTTTAACTAAAAACCAGTTGTATCTAATTTTCATAACCTCTGCAGAAATACTAAAAAAGTTCTATATTTAACGAACTTGATTTCACAGTATAAGGATTTTGCACAGTCACCTCTATTTCATCTCTCATGAGCCGTGGTTCTTTGCACGAATAGTTGTGTTTTTAAATTTTGAATTGTATATTTTTGAATCTGTGGACCAATAAAGTGAAAATTTTGATCATGTAAAGCAACTGCCAACTTTAAAGCTCTCTATGTATCATATGTATTTTTGGCGTGTCATGCTTTTAATTTCAACAGCTCGTTTCTCAAATCAAAAATCAGTTACATCCTTTTTTTTTAGGGGGGGGTATTGTTTTACCCCTGTCCGTCTGTCCTTCCGTCCGTCCCATTATTGGTATATAGTTATTTGGCATTACTCCTCCTACTGTTTGATTCCTAGGAAGTTTTCACTTTACTGTCTGTTGAGTAGTTAAGTACGTACACTGCGCTTCAATAGAAACTATTCCTTTTTTAAACAATTGTATGTGACTACATGTCTATTAATTATGTATTCCGAGTACTTGGAATGGGTTGACATGTCATAAAATGTGTCTATATTGTTGTATGGTCGATTGAATCTTTTGTAATATGATTTTTTAAAATAAATATCTATTCATAACTATATAAAATTCATGGCCCGTACAAGTGTTTCTTACCAAAAAACACAGTCATCGTCCTCGAGGTCAAAGTTCAAGGTCACATGAAGGTCAAAATTTTAAGAAGGCACACCACGTCATCACCACGTCATGATGATACATCCACATGCCAAAGATGTAAGGCCTAGGTCAAAAGGCGAAGAAATTATGGCCTACATGGTTGTGTTTTTCACGAAAAAACCCCCATAAAGTTGACCTTGAGGTCACATTTGAAGGTCACAAAAAGGTCATCATGATGCAAGACACTTAACCCCGGTATGATACATCCACATGCCAAATATCTAAGGCCTAGTTCAAAAGCCGAAAAAAATATGGCCATTATGTACTTTTTGAATAGATTTTGCTCTTATTTAATGAACAAATTTGAGGGTGCGGCGTATTTTAAACTTAAATACCAAAAATCTTACGGTTAAATTTTAAAAAGATTTTGCAAGAACAACTGACTAGAATAGCACTCCAAATGCTTAGTTTTGTGAAAAAATTAAACGGCACATTTTTTTTCAAAAATAAAAGTTCTTCTTCAAATACTAGAAGCACAGCATTCACTACTCGGGGCTGATTCTGATACCCCCTATTCAAGTTCGGGCAAATCCGGAATAAAAAACTTACAAGAAAAGGGTATCAGTGACCTAATATTCACATCAGCTATCATTATTAGCTTGCTATTGTCAATTTAGGATTAAATTTTAAAAAAATTAACATATTTAACCCTATACCCATATTTCAGAAACTTTAAATTTTGGCCGATACAAGTATGTAAAAGATGCCATATTTGAGTTGCCAAATCTTTTAAACCTACGGTTCAAATCTTTTAAAAAATTTACAAGATGTTTAGGTTGGCCTAGTTTATCAATGAAAATAAAATAAGAAAAATTAAACGACAGGATTTTTTTGGGGTATAGTGTTGGGAACCCCCTCAAATAAAAATAATCAACAGGTCAGGAAAAGGATAAATCGAGTAAGAATTAGAGAAACACTTAAAACTACATCAACAAACAGAAATATACGATAATCTGTTTATAGGTCTTTTACTGTTCATTTCCCTCATTTCAACAGTTTTTAACTGTTGAAAGTAAGCTTGATTACATCTCCTCACACAATAGGGCGTCATTGAATCATTTTTTGTGAATGTCTATGTATAGATATCGAAAACCACAGAACAACAGGTTCAAATAAATATAATCCGATCAATCGATTGTCAGATTTTCATCATATTTATATTTCAAAATATGTTGCTTGACACAATATAAAGACTTTTAGAACTCGTCTATTGCGCCTACTCGACACATGGCTTCATATTGTTAATATTTTATATTGTGGTATATAAATATGCAGACAATCTGCGAATCGATACTTATTGTCCTTCCCGTCGCCTATATCATCTTTTCCAGTCGCTCAATAATTCCTGTGTCATTCTTTTGAGACGTGAACGGGAATTATCAGAAACGTAATCAAGCTTACTTCCAATAGAGTTAAAAACTGTCGAAATGAGGGCAAAAAACAGTAATAGACCGATTAACAGATTAAAATATTTTCTATGTATAGATAGCGGAAATTATCAGTCACTCAAAAAAATGGGGAGCGTTCATGTATTTGGTTTTGATGTTATATTTGTTATTCTCATCGGATTTTGTCTAATGCTTAGTCCGTTTCTGTGTGTGTTACATTTTAATGTTGTGTCGTTGTTCTCCTCTTACATTTAATGCAGTTTCCCTCAGTTTTAGTTTGTAACCCCGATTTTGTTTTTTGTCCATCGATTTACGAGTTTTGAACAGCGGTATACTACTGTTGCCTTTATTTGCTACCTCGCCATGCTCAATTGCCTTAAACGTTCAAATTGTGAACAGCAGATAATATTTGACGATATGAGTAGGTACCCATACTTGTTTTTTTAATTTCATTGTTATAAATCAGGACGTTACTTTTCTCGTTTGAATTGTTCCACATGAATCATGTGTAAACCTGTTAAAACTGACAAAACGGTTTTGGTTTTTCTCATTGTTGAAGGCCATAAAGAGACAAAATATACTTTAAAGACATTTAATTGCATTAGTCGAAATAAAACTACCTATGCGATGGCTAAAAACGAAAAACGATCCAAAGACAAGCAACAGTTTACAACACACAACATAAAAAACCAAAGAGTGAACAACACTAATCTATTAAAAAACTGTTGGTAATCTCAGAATGTAAAGTATTAATTGTTCGAAATGTGGCCATGCAAGTACAAACCGGTTGTATACGTGTGAATTGTTAGACATGTTAGATCTCACACTGTGAGGCGACCGATAATTGGTAATATATTCGTCGTTTAAACGATCACCTTGGTGGATAGTTATTTCATTGACAATCAGACCACATTACCTTAATCCATGACAAAAATACATAGTTAAGTTTTACACAAAGGGGATTACTTTACCTTGCTTATGGAATGCCAATTTCTAGTCTTAGAAAGTGAACATAATACTTTGGCTTTTTTTTTTGTTCAGCTGAATTTCGGAATAAGTAATAGCAGTCACATGCAGTAACTTCTTAAATCTGAACTCTTTCTTTGTTTTCTTGGATCTTGTGATAGTTATGTAAATGATTTTATATTTATCTTTGAGAGAATTCAGATTTTCTGAAATACTTGAGAATGCATATTTTTTTATGTAATGAACGATATTGGATATCATTATCGTTCAAATACTTACAATCACATACATAACACATGCTGCTTTATTTTAGAAATAGATCATTTCACTGCAAGTTTAACTGGATGTGAGTGTGTAGACGACCCAGTAGCGTTTACATGTGCTTGTTGTCAGAATGCAGGCTGTCCATGCGCATCAAAGTCGCCGTATCAGTGTGTTGATTGCACACATATAGATGAGTGTGGAAAATATCCAGATATATTTAATAATTAAATATGTTTGATTATAATACAAACTGTTGTTTTCATACTAGCATGCGTTGAATTACTCTGTCTGAAAGGAAATACTTTATCAAGTTGGTAAAATGAGATATTTAATTTGATAAAGATGTTGAAACCCCAAGTAAACATAACGTAAAGAAACAATAAAAAAACAAACGTTAGAACACATAACTGTATGACAACGTCACTTTTTATGAAAAAGAAGATGTTGCATGATTGCCAACGAGACAACTCTCCACACGAGACCAATTGACAAAGAAATTAGCAGCTATAGGTCACCGTTCGGTCTTCTACAAATATGTAACACATCAACAAAAAACAACCACTGAATTACAGGCTCCTGACATGGACAGGTAAATACATACACAATATGGCGGAGTTATACATGTTAGCGGGATCCCAATCCTCCCCTATCCTGGGAAAGTAGTGTAACAGTACAACATAAGAACGAACTATAAAAATCAGTTATAAAAAGGCTTAACTCATCAGATGGATACAAACAATAACACAGAGTGGACATGGCCGGGTACTTGTATATCCCAACAACAAAAAGCCTTTTTTCAATTAATGAGTTGAAAAAATCACCATAGCACAACAACACAATGACGGGACGGGATGTACAAGTACCGAGCACGCCAAATGAACATTTCCAAAAATTGACTAAACAGTAAAAAATGGTAAAAGTAATATTCACAAAGACAAAGAAAATCATACAGTAAAACGTTATTTAGATGATAAACAACGTCAGTATCTAAAATCTACACTTCAAGACCATCGTGTATTTTTTGTGAAGTTGATACAGAATATTTATCAACAAGGTCTTGGTATCATTCGGTGAACTTTTTTTTAGAAAAAGGGCCAGAGGTTCTTTGACACCGCTGGTTCATAAACTTTCTGCCTAAACACTGGTGACGTTTTACAAAGTCTGAGTAGCAGCTGCAAGCTCTTAATACGGAATAAGTTGGGCAATGTATATCCCATATACAGGTGAAGTTGGTATATTGTTACTGAGGTGGGGAATTAATAATTTTAAAATTAAAATCGTCTCGTTTCTCATAGATTACTGGTACTGAGATGACCACTTATGTCAAATTCGAGGTATAAGTATAAAAATGTAGCAGAAGGAGCCGTGCCTGTTGTTTCTTTAATTTCTAGTTCTGGGGGATATATTAATGGAACCCAATCAGAAAAGTTTGGATTGTTAATGGAAAGAACATCATCAATATATATGAATGTGAAATTGAATAATCTGGGTTATATGAACTTCTTGTTTTGACTAGCGTCTGAAAGAACTCTGACTTGTATGAAAATAAGAAGAGGTCGACAAGAAGAGGCACACAATTCGTTCCCATTGGAATGCCGACAATTAATTGAACAACATATGTTGTCCACAAGAAACTCCAGCATACCTATCACTTGTTCCTCTGTGTAGCATGTTTTACCTTTTTGTTTATAATTAACAGAATACACCGTATGGTTTCCCAAAGTAATAAATTTATAGGGTTTGCTACCATTTTCTATTGTGGATGTTTCCTTGTAGACGATTTTTTAATTTCACATGGAGAATGGTGGTATACAGGGTTGAAAACTCAAAAGTTTTTATAGAACTAGTTACAGAAAAAGATCGAGATTTAAAATTATCCCGAGGTTCTTTAAGTTTTTTATATTCCACATATACCACTACACGAGTAAAGCGTTTCAAAGTATTTCTGAAGACCCTCTTTTACAGCGGACAGAATTTTTGACAAACTAAAAGACAATTCTTTCGTCGAACATGCAGATGAACCGACAATATACCGTTGTGTGTACGGAATTTTGTGATGCTTAGGTATCCACTACAAACAAGGTAAGTCCTCCGATTTGCTGTTCAATGTAATGTTCATTGAAACCATGAAGGACTTATGATTCGTCACAATCTCATCCTTGTTAAATTATATGTTATAAGACACATCAGGGATTGTGTCTTATAAGATGACATTTGAAACAAAGGAAAATCATTCTCACGGAACTACAGTCCTTTTTTGTTGTAAATTTTCCTCTAACACAATACACAGTTACACCTTCCATCATACACTATTACACAATACACCATGCACTAATCATATTTCCATTATCCAATTTGAATATTTTACAATTCGCAACATTTAAATTTACCCACAACCCACAATGGAATGAATTTAACATGTATAAAAAAAGGCAATTTTCTAAATACATCCTTCGCTGTAACGTACTAAAATTTAGAAATAGTATAGTATTCATCCTGACCCTTTCACTTCTTTTCATTGTTTAAACATATTTCAACATAAATCATACACAGTTACGTAATACCTCATAAAGACGTTTTAACAATACAGTATACTTATTAACGTTCAATGGTATTATATATAATTGAGAGTTAGATTGATCTATTGATCTAATCAACTTATGTAAATAGATAAAAGAAGATGTGGTATGAGTTTCAATGAGACAACAGTCCTTCCAAGTCCCATTAAGTAAAAATCAACCCATTATAGATCAAAGTACGGCCTTCAACACGAAGCGTTAGCTCACACCGATGTAAGCCTAAATTGAAGAATAAAAACATGCGTCCATAGGACACATACGATTTTCCCGCTTTAATGTGACCTTATATAAGAACTGTTATAGTGACGCCACATAAACTCAAATATGGTCTTAGGTGTGTGTATAAGTCTTGTACAATGCGGTGGAAGCAAACTTAAGTTACAGAACGGACATGAAAATATAGAAATCTTTCTATTTGTAAAGGCCATAACTCTAGAACAGTAAAACTGACGCTTCCAAATTCTAGATCTGTGGTTTTGGGTAATAATCATTCTGCTAAAGTTTTATTACATTTGGTTGTAGTCTACTTAAGTAAGGGAGCGGAAACTAAATTCAGAAATGTTTCTATGTGTAAAGTGCATAATTCTAGAACGGTAAAAATAACGCCACGCAAATTCAAACTTGATCTGTGTTTTGTGGCAATAAACAGTGTGTGTAAGTTTCATTACATTTTCTAAGGAAACCTAAAGTTAGAGACGGAAATCAATTTCATGACGCACAGACGGAAAAAAGGTATAACACTTAATGCCCATTCCTCTGCGGCGGGAGCATAAACACTTATAATATCTCAGAGTAAAGTGTATTTATTTTTTGTTTTACATATTCCATTCCGTTAAACTTTTATTTATACTCTAATGACTAATTTGAAATTTGGAATCGGTCACATGATAATGTCCACAGAAAGTGAATGTGTACGTACGTTTAAACGTGTTTTAATATGATTTGCAAACAAACGACTTTTTAGCTTACCCAACCTGTGTTACACAAAACGTAGCGTGACTTATGACAAAGAGTAAGCATTACCATTGTTTAAACATTTCAACTTTTATAAAATTCCAAGTAATCTACAATTAGACATGTGGTCTTTTATTAATGATTATTTTGCCCTCTTACAAGAAACCATTGTTTTCCCTGTATTTCATAATAAATTATTAAGTAGTGTCCCAATTGTTATTGTTTGTGCCCTTCAGTATCGATTATTTATATGGTGTTCTCATAATTATATATTCTTGATAATTAAGTTATCCATGATTTTCTATTCTTCATTCAAGTTGTGGTCAATTATTCCCTCTTTTAGGACAAGTGTGGTCTATTCTGTAAACACCATGTGAACTATAGTTCAACCCACTATTTGTTTTCTTGAAATGTTTTGTACCAATTTGGAAATACGGCAGTTGTTATCAAATAGTCCGTTTCTATTTATGTTTGTGTTTATTTTTGTGGCAGTTCAGTGTTTCTGTTGTTCTAGTTTTTTCTCTTATAGTTGATGCGTTTCCCTCGGTTTTGATTTGAGACCCGGATTTGTTTTCGCTTAATAGATTAATGACTATTAAATATCGGTATACTACTGTTGCATTTATTTTGCACAGCATACTGCATAGTCGAACAGTTGTAAAGCACTATATATTTGGGCTACCTTTTTAGTTATGAATTCAACGCCTGAAATGTTTATTCGTTTAAAAGGAGTTTCATCTACAAACTAAGACTTTTTATCTAATATGTATTTGCTTAGTTATTATCATTTCATCTGAACTCACCATTATTCAAACTTTCGACCCCACTACATCTGTGACATTTAAAAAAAAAACTCCAGAAAAACAGTAATTGACAACATATCATGAGGTCGCGAAAGGTGAATAAATATCAAATTTATTTAATATGATTCTTTTTCATTGAATGGCGCTTTCATTTTTGTAATTCATATTTTAAAAAGAAAAAGAAAAAAATGTTAGTCTCTCTTTATCCTTGATTGTTAAAAATATATAAATGATCATGGTGACGGTACAACATGTTTATTAACTAATACAAGGAGAACCACATAAATAGGCTTTACGAACGAATCATTTTCTCGCTGTGTTGAAGACCAATTGTTGGCTTGCGTCTGTTTTCTGTTATTATGTAACGATGTTTTCTCTTCGACAACATTCCAGATTTTCATTCTTTATTCTATTTCACGAGTAAGAGGAGGGGTGAAACCTATGCAGAATCTTCTGTTTATCATTCCTTTTCATCAGATAACATTCCGTTTCTTGTAGGGGTTGGTATTGCTCAGTCCTTTGTTTTCAGTGTTGTAAACCATTTTCAGTATTGTACACTAGTGTTTGTAATATCACCGTTTATCGATTTTTTCCCTTGCCGTTATCTGTTTGTAGTCGACTTATGAGATTGAATATTCATTTGGTAACTTTCACCTGTATTTTACATGCAAAGGTGTATTTAATAAATTTGATTAATTTTGATTAAATCTAATAGTAAAAATTTTACTTTTTTTGTGATTATTTTTTTTATCTGCTCTTGAATAACAAAACATAATTACCTGTCAGCATAACATAAATTGTAGAATTTTAAAACTTTTTAAAGGTTTTTTTTATAGAGATTGCAACATGCCTTTTTGGCATGATCATCATTGAGGCAGTATGGTGAAAATTAATTGTACAGGTTTTATTTTTATGGACTTCACTTGTTGTAGTAGGGTTGCTGTCACTGATTTTCTAATACATTACTGGATCTCTTTTGAGACATATGTAAAAATGGGTTTCTTTTCTGAACTATTAATGAATTCATCCAATAAAGCAGGTCATTCATCACAGTTCTTCATACTTGACCGTTGTTAAATCTCAGTTCTTAAAAGAAAAAGAAAGCGTACATGTATAACAGCATTATGAACTGGAAAACTGTGTTATATTAACAGTCTTCAAGTGAATTACTAATTTTGATCTTGCTTTCCATAAACTATGGTATTGTTTTTTTTTTATTACTATCTTACTTTTTAAACATGAGACATGATATTTAAGTGGGTTTTTTTCCTGACGTTTTTTTGTAAGTTAAGTTATTTAATGATCAAGAATATAAAGTGGTAGGTCTAAGATCTCAAATACAAGTTATGTGCCTATTCTTAATCCTTAGGGGACAACAATTTGATTTTAAAATGGAAAGAGGGTGTCTGGCAGATTTTTGAAATAAATATTCTAGTTCCTACTTAAGTGAAAACGGATAATCTTGCCTTATCACACATGAAAATAAACATTTTGGCCCCAAATATTCCATAACGTGCATTTACAAAAAATAAAATCGTTCTCTTTGCTTGCATGCCAGATTTGGGACTTGAAGGGACTTCAAACTTCTATTGGTATTCAACAATAACGAAATGTTCCGTGAAATCAGTGCTATATTGATCTACAGTTAATCAATAACTTGAAACACCATACAAAATTACATAACTTGATATATAATTAACTTGTGTGAAATTAACTCTTTTAAACCCATCAAAATGTTTCCTGTTCTTGATTTTTCGGCTCACAATGTTCTATTCTGTAAACCCCGTCGAAATATTTTTTGATAAAAGAGTGAAGATACATAAGAGTAATTACAAAATCATTACAGCAGATTTCATTGAGTATGTAGCCAAAGGTAGTATCTTTGGTTAGCTTGCTTGTTAGCTGAACCGTGAATTCATTATCAGGTCAGGTATACTACCCTTCTTTCGAAGTAGCCTAGTCAAACAGACAGATAGATTGGTTATCTGCCGGACTAGTCTACTCTTAAAGGAGGGTAGTTTACCTGAACTAACAATGACCTCACGGTTCAGCTAACAAGCAAGCTAACCAACGATATTACCTTTGGATACACACTCAATGAAATCTGCTGTAAAACAGACAATAACATGGCAACCCCTCTTAAAAAAAAACAGAAAAAAAACCAACAATCACAAAAGATAACATAAACAATACAGCTACGTGTTATATCACTGATAAATTGTAAAAAACAATTCTTTCTAATTAGCTGTTGTCGTTTCTGATTCATTATGCAGTTTAAATGTTAAAGGTGTTTAGAAAAAGACTTTTGCCACCGCGGTTATACGTAGAACTGGATTTCTACTGTTAAATACATACAATCAGACCATTTTGCTATGACAGATTATTTTCAAGTTATAACATATTTTTGATTTAATAGATCTCTTTGATTTTTTTAACTAAGTACTGATAAGATTACATGACATGGAAAACATTGTTTATTGAGAAGAAAGTCATATTTGCAAATAACACGAAGAATTATTACAGTTCGGATTGCTGTGATGAATGGTACGTGTACCAAGTCAGCAATACAACAGTTGTTTTCAAATCGATCGATTCGCTGACAAGTCTCACGTTTTATTTTGTTAGATTGTATGGACTTTTACCTTTTTGAATTTACCATGAAGTTCGATATTTTGTTACCTTTTTTTATAAAAGAGGGACGAAAGATACCAAAGGGACAGTCAAACTCATAAATCTAAAACAAACTGACAACGCCATGGCTAAAAATGAAAAAGACAAACAGAAAAACAATAGTACACATGACACAACATAGAAAACTAAAGAATAAACAACACGAACCCCACCAAAAACTAGGGGTGATCTCAGGTGCTCCGGAAGGGTAAGCAGATCCTGCTCCACATGTGGCACCCGTCGTGTTGCTTATGTGATTACAAATCCGGTAAATAGTCTAATTCGGTAGGTCACATTCATGAAAGGGAAGGGGATTGTAGTTACGACGTAAGGAACAGATCCGATATCATTTGTGAAACGGTTATTTCATAACGGTCAACCAGCTCGTGATGGCGTCCGTAAAATTTACGAAGGGATGATTTCAACTTCACCATTTGGAACTCTTGGTTTAATAGATGTAAAACCTACGTTTGGTTTTACAGTATATTGTGGATTAGTCTGCTTGCGTTAGTTGTCGTGGATATTTGATTTCGAGCACGTGTATATATATTTGGATATTCATTGATAACTATAAGATATGAATATATATTTTATCGAATACAAAGTTTTTGGTTAAATCTGTTTTTTTTTATTATGTGTTTCAATTTGCTTCTTGACTTAATCTAGTGTTTACGCATTAATTTTGTAAATGTATGACGTTAGAACAAAAAGAAAAATTGGAGGCTCCTTAAAGGGATTTTCGCTGATCAAACATGTCCGTTTTTGTTGCTAATCAGCGAAAAAAAACATATTCTAAAATGAAAACAATATACAAAAAATTAACTAAAACATATCAAAAGGCTACCATACATTCTTCAACATATGAAGCATATCAACGATTTGTATTTGAAAGAGCATCGCGATGTATGAAGGAAATCTGCTACCTTTTCGGCACATGAGATATCATTCAGCGTTGATGGGGTCGTTAAGTTCGTTCATTTATTTTCTATTTCGTGTTTTGTGTGATTTGGTCGGGTTTTTTTTACTTTCGCTATGGTATCGTAAGTTGTTTCGAATGACTTCTGTAGATTTGTATGTTCGTTTATATGCAATTACAGGTGGCTTTTTCAGTGCTTTCTTATCATTTTTCCAAGATGTTTAAACAAAGGATTAAATGAAACTTCATTGCTTAACAAAAGTACACGTGGACATTAAAATGAAGCACTGAGATCAAATGCGGTTCAATACACCAATGAGTGTTGCTGTAGTGATCCAAGAGTACAAATAATCGGCTTAGCGTCTACCTACCGTGCGATGTTTAGTTCACATTGACTGTTATGTCAACCCTAAATTATGATAATTTTTGTAAAGAGATATGCAACCAATATCAGCCCTCGAGCCTTCAGATATCTGACTGATAATGTTTTCTCGGGTTTATACACCATGTGCTACGAATTTTTTATCTATGTATCACTCATATAAAAAACCTCTCCTTTATTTTGCAATGGTTGGTTAAAAAAAGTCTCACAGATTTGTTTATATCAGAGAGGATTTTCTGTTTTCATCTTTATGCATTTTATTTTTACAAAAAATACATCTGTTCTTGTTATTGTTTTCTAAAAAGGCAGAAACGATGCAATTTCAATCTATATTCAACCAAATTGTTATGGTGTTTCCTGTAAACAGCTTCATCCAAAATGTTTAACCTGACTAACAAAATAGTTTTCATCAATGTCTTTTTGTTTTTCATTTAACAACTGATCTTAGGATGCTTTTATTTCAATAGCTCTAGTAAACTGTATACCTCATGGGTCGGTTTTCCAAGGATGAAGTGTGTCTTCCATCGTTTTAAGATATTTTACATGTGAGCAAAATGGCGAATATTATGTTATTAAATGGAACATTTATTCAAATAAAATCATGTGACAAAGTGCATAACATTTATCGACAGCCATTTTCCAAAAATGCTGGTTAACACAAGAAGTGTCTGTTTAGCTATGATGTCAGGCGACACAATGAAGAAGTTGATTACAATAGTTGTACTATAGAGGAGTAGGTTTAGATTGATTAAAACCATTTTAGTCTATGTAAATGTCAGAATGCCTTCAGTTTATGAGAATAAAATTAACGGTACTAATTTTCTTGCACCAGATGCGCATTTCGACAATACATGTCTCTTCAGTGATGCTCGTGGCCAAAATATTTAAAATCCAAAGCTTATATAAAAGATGAAGAGCTATAATCCAAAAGGTCCAAAAAGTATAGCCAAATCCGTGAAAGGAATCAGAGCTTTGCATGAGGGAGATACATTCCTTAATTTATAATATAATAATTTCTATCATTTTGTAACAGTAAATTTTAATAACACAAAAAATCCGTATTTTCATGCCAGTACCGAAGTACTGGCTACTGGGGTGGTGATACCCTCGGGGACTAATAGTCCACCAGCAGAGGCATCGACCCAGTGGTAGTAATAAAATTAACGGTACTAATTTTCTTGCATCAGATGCGCATTTCGACAATACATGTCTCTTCAGTGATGCTCGTGGCCAAAATATTTAAAATCCAAAGCTTATATAAAAGATGAAGAGCTATAATCCAAAAGGTCCAAAAAATATAGCCAAATCCGTGAAAGGAATCAGAGCTTTGCATGAGGGAGATACATTCCTTAATTTATAATAATTTCTATCATTTTGTAACAGTAAATTTTAATAACACAAAAAATCCGTATTTTCATGCCAGTACCGAAGTACTGGCTACTGGGGTGGTGATCCAATCTTCTTGTTGTAAAAAACCTCATAGATGTTATGATTCACATTATCCAAATCCTGATTGATTGAATTTGCTGTGTTGCCTACGAACAATACCTTTCTAGACTTGAATATAACTCTTTGCTTTTTGGGGTGTTTTAAGGTTTCCAATTTTTAGGAGTTTTCCACAATTTAGAAAATAATTCGTTCGTACAGTGTCTTTGTAGGGTTTTCCTTGTATTAGTAAATACACATGTTGTATCGTCATCATGATCAATATATTTTTTAACAAACAAGGATATAGATAAGATGACATCAGTGCATTTTTAATACACATTTCTAAAATGATGGGTCATTCAGTGAAATAGTATAATATCTAATTAAATTTGATTTTTATTCACCTTTTTACGACCTTAAAAAATGTTGTCATTTAATGCTTTTTTGTTTGTTTCTTTTTTTATCAAATGTCACAATTGTAGTGGGATCGAAAGTTTGAATAACATTCAGTTTCCATCGTATCGATTGTTCATACTATTAGTATTCAATGACAACATTTTTATTGTATTTAGTATATATGTAAAGGGAGAGAGGTTCCATCTTTTATGGAAAAACAAAATAACGTAAAATAAAATAGTTAACGTAAAACCCATTGAAATACTCATAGATCTCATACAAAAACAAAACTAAATGGTCACAGACCTTTGTTAGAAACGATACTCGTGCTGCAATTTTACCTATATAAATAAGTTTTGTCCTCGGTACACTCGATTTCATTACATGAATGGAATCAGCCTCAGTTAACGTAATACTCATAAGATCTCAAACAACAAAACTAAAGGGTCACAGACCTTTGTTAGAAGCGGTACTCGTGCTTCAATTTTACCTATATAAATAAGTTTTGTCCTCGGTACACTCGATTTCATTACATGAATGGAATCATCCTCAGTTAAAACAAGAAGTCCATTAACGGAAATTCAAATGTTTTCCACAATTCATCTATCTTTGTACCTTTTGGTGAGGTGGAAAAAAATGTTGCAAATGATAATAGAATTTTTAAGGATAATCGCTACTCTGTTTTTAAAACAACACGCTTTTAAAAAGACTGTTATGAATTGATAGTATATAAATGAAGGAACTATAATAACAGATTAAAAAAATGAAGGGTCCATGTGCTTGTTTTCGAGATATAAGCCATTTAAAATTTCTTAGGAAATGATAGTCTCTCGATTTTTCATACATTTAACATTGGAACCTATTTTCTGTCAAAAAGTATGAAAAAATAGCAAAGATTTAATAAGATTTTCAAAGATTGCATTTTAAACTGTATGTTATCAAATTATGAAAAGAAAAGATGCGGTTAGTGGGCAAATTTTTTTAATGGCACTACATGGAAAAAACCCAGAGGATTCCGAACATTTGGCAAACAATCAAAAACAAGAGGAGCGACCATTCTTAAGCTTCAAAAATGGCAGCACAAATTATTTTTGACAAGCGTAATAATATGACTGCGTCAAACATACTTTGCAAAGAGCTGCGTGACGATTGGTGCACATTTCATATGCATGATATGATTTTTTATGTAAAAAAGCTATATTAATTCTTATAGTACTTCATCAAATGACTCCGTAATATCTCAATGTATAAAGATAAATGCATCCGGTTAGTTTTAGAACACCAAGACAAAGTTCAAATATGCTTATTATTCTTCAAACTCGAACTGAATTCTATAAACGCTCTTTGTTGATATCTTGAAGTATACCATGGATCAAAATCGTCCATAAATATAAAATTATGGAACACAATTGAATCTATAACATATATTGAAGATTATTTTTATGTTTAGCTTAATTGTTTTTCAATATACTGCTTAGATATTTTACTTATTCGTATTTTTATTATTGCGTTTATTCCATATTGTTGTTTTCATTTCGACTAAGAACATCATACTTTTAGGACTATTCTAATATCATTATAACACACCTATGTATATATCCTAACTTTAGGAGAAAATTTGGGACATATCTTATTTCATGAGACTTTCGTTAACCTGAATAAGGAGTAAGACGTGTTCTAAGACCACCCTAATACAGTTTCGTTGACACGTCCCCATTTATATTACACGAAATAAAAATTAAAATAAATTGTAATATATCAAACAGTGAAAACAAATGTAATTCTTAACTTTTTGAACTTGATAAAAAAAAAAAAAAAAAAAAAAATGTCAACTTAAGTTCAAGATATACATGATATAAACTTTTGTCTTCGTATATAAAAGGCTAATATAAACAACTATATATCTATTGTCCTCAATTCCGAGAGAGGTAAAGACATACAAATACTAAAATGAAATATCTATTTCTCATCTGTTGTCTGATGATTTTGTTTGTTTGTATATCTTCTGCTGACGACAAAGGAGGTAAGTTATTTTATTTTCCGTCATTTCACTTTATACTTTTTGTATGAATATTAATATTTGCGTAAATTGTTCGCTTTCATTTAAGGTAGATAAATGGTATACCGCCATCTTGGATTGTACAATCACAGTAAAAAATCGGTCAAGTTATTTGCCTAAATCTGCAATTTGGAGACAGATTTGCAATTTAAAGGATAGACTGTTAAGTAATATTAAGAAAACTTGGTAATTTATTGTATAATACAAAATATTTAAACAAATATTATTTGTTTTGCTTTTAGAATATTTTTTTTTAAATCAGCCATTTAAGGGAAGATAACTCTTTTAGTAAAAAAATTATACTGGACTGATAGTGAAATTTTTTCTTTTTACTTGTAGCAAGAAAACAAGTTCGGTGACACCATTTTTTCTTTTCATTTTCTTTAAATATATTACAAAACCTATCTTTTCACAATTTATTTCAAAATTCTATCTCATAGATTTTTTTTATGCACATAAATGTGTTTTTCCATGAACAATCTAACCAAATTTAGGCAATTTTCAACGACTCATAGCTTGAAAAATAGCACGGTGACTCATACTTTTTATTATATTTTTGAAAAGAGCATAGTAAAATCTTCATTTTGGCTAAGTATAAGAAAATTCTGTCTCAAAAAATATTTACTTATGATCTACCTTAAACTCTTAAATTTGTGACAGCTTACCTATTGTTTCCTTGAGAAAAATGCAAATAATTTCCACACAGAATTGACCAATAGAATAACAGATCTATGTCATTACGGGTTTTTCTATTTATATGTTTTCGCTACAGTAGTGCTAAATTACAAGACAATACCTATATCATTTAGATATTTGCTTTCGACATGTTTAAAGTACATTCTAATACCTAAAGTCTAATCTTGTTTCGTTTACACACGTTGTAAACAAATTGTTGCTTCCTGAAACAGTGGCTGCATAACAATGAAAAGTTCACAATTAAGAATCTGAAATCATCTATTTTGTCATATACTTATGTGCTAAACCGACCCTCGGCGTAAAATTTCAAAATGTGTATAGAGATATAAGGCAGACTAAATCTTCCTTTTTGATTCGATTACATTTTTAGCACACTCCTTTCAAAAGACAAGTCCTATTGAACAAAATATCACATTTTACTAAATTAAATCAGTTAAATAATATTATCCGTATACCTTTACAGTACAAGATTCATATGTTCAAAGTCAATTGTTCCCTTATCTAATTAAAAAAAAATCACAAATGCTATGTATTCACACCTTATTCAATTATTAATATTCTAAATATACTCAAACTAAGACAAACTATGGCTTTAGATATATGTAGGACTTTGAACGGCGGTGTATTCCGAACTGCAATGGTCACGCTGCATTGTGCATTGGTTTACACGCTGAAGTGCTATGGTGAAATTGTAATGCTAACTTGTCGTTAGATACTCTTGAGTGCGTTGGCAGGTACGCTGAAGTGCGATGGTTAACTGTGACGTTGTGTATGCTTGCTAAATGCAATGACCTGAATTAGAACCCCCTCTTAATGTGGCGATGTAGTGATCATCGTGCTAGCCTCGCATTTGAAAGATAGGGTTTTATTTCTGTTCAGGTCAAACCAAAGATTTTAAGTTCCAATTTGTTAATTATCTGCTTAGCACACAGCAGTATGGAGTCATAGAAAAAATTAGATGGCTCAGGGTAAGAATGATAGATTCGAGTAGAGAGGACATGTTTTTATTTTGAGTTTTCAAGTGCGACAATACTAACTCAGTATGATGCATCTCATTTTATTAGATAAAGGGATAATTTTTTCCTGTCATGTCACAGCTAAGAAATTGCCCATTCATTTATCCATATATTTGATATCACAACAGTTTTTAAGGAATAAAAAACCACATGTATGCTTGACTCAGAGTAAGACGTGACACATACTCTATCAAAAGCTTGAGAATAAACTCATTCTCCTCTGAGCAGGTGAAATAAAATGCAAACAAAGTTGGGACTATTAAGGTTTATTTTAGGTTTCCGGTTGCAGAATATTAATACTGTTAGCACGATAAAATGACTAAGATTGCATGTTTTCTTCCAAAACGGGTTTCATTTAAAAATTCAAACAAAATTGTCACTACGTCATTCAAGAAAAACTTTCCAAATAATCAATTCAATTGTATTATTAAGTTGTCCACACAAAATGTTTGCGACATATATTTTATACTTCCAAAAACTGGTAAGCACATCTACAGACCAATATCGTCTTTTAGCCGTCTTGTTCCCCATGGTTTGCTGCCTGATTTTTATTTATATATTTTGTCACCCCCACCTCTAATGTTTACAACTGTCCTGGACTTGCATTATTCGTGTTACTCTGTTTCTGTTCCCTTGTACGCATAATACCTTCATGTATCAATCTATTCTTCAACCTTGAAATCCATTTTGTTTAACAACGTTGAATTTGAAAACGTCACAATATCAAAACGTCATGCAAAACCATCGCACTTTAGCGAAAAGACCATTGCACATCGGCGTAGATTATCGCACCTCAGAGTCCTACACATATGAAATAATGGTATTAAATGAGTTTAACTGTAGGAATAGGCTATTTAAAACGGACAGGTCATATTAAGTAATTTTGAAGCAGATATTTTAAGTAAGATCTTGAAGTCTATACTTGAAAATAAAAGGAAATAAATCTCACTTACTATTGCATCTTTTCAGAAAAGGGAGATAAGGGAGAAAAGGGAGAGAAGGGAGAAAAAGGAGAGAAGGGAGAAAAAGGAGAGAAGGGAGAGAATGGAGAAAACGGAGAGAAGGGAGAAAAGGGTAAGTAGATTAACATATAACATAGAAACTATATTTTTAACGTTTAAACTGTATAGAATAAAATATACTGTTTGACTCATCTATGCGTTTTGTGTTCTTACTTTGTTTTGTCCCTTTTATTTGAGCGTTACTGGTGAATCGTATGTATAGGCAACGTGCGTCTAGTGTAAACACTTTGTAAGCCTGGTATCTATGTTGAGTTTACACTCATATATGGTAAGAGACACAATACGATCATATTGCGTCTGTAGCATGATGAACTTAATAAATAAGTTGCTATAGGAGTTACACCAGGCTATTATCCAGAAGTTGCATACATTCCTTCAGTATTCCGAAGGGTATCAAATACGTGTCCTTACATTTCCATTGATATAATCATCAATATAAGATTAGTTCTAAAACATTAAAAATTACTAAGTTAAAACTTTGCCAATGGATTTTCTGTCGCTTAACATGAGTTATCCTTGCGTTTTCTTGTCGACGAAATAAGCCTCTTTATGATCTTGTTTTGAACCTAAATTTGTCAGAATAATTGTCGAGTTTTTTTTCCATAAAGTATCATGTCCGTTCGTATCCAAAATATTATGCTATTAACATCAAAGATATTCACTTTCTCATCAAAGTCATTTAGCAATAATCCTTATCCATGATATCATATCAAGGAGTTTTTGTGAATTTTTATTGCAATACAAAATAAAATCCATAAGACATACACAATCTATAACAATATATGAATACAATGAATGTATATAATTTGTATGACTTATATACGCATATAAATTAAAATACACTTGAAATGCCTTTTTCAATACCCAAAACGTAACTAAATCATAGTGTTGAGGTTTTGCAATACAGTTTTGCGGTATGTATTTATTAGTTTTCAATTATTGGTCTGTCCAAAAATAAGTCTGTTAGTTTTGTCATTTGAAGGGTTTTACATTTTGTCATTCCTTTTATATCTTCTGCTTTTGTATGGGTTTGCCTTTTTCTAAAGTCCTTATGTTGATCTATTGTTGGTAAGATCTACGATATTCCATCTTTGGGGAATCATAATGGATATTCTTATATATTTGATGACTAATATGACCACAACGGGACCATATATATATATATAAAGTACGTCTGAACAAGTGACAACTCTAAGACAGATATTATCCACAGGATTACCAGTGATGGTGATACGAGGCTGAAAACACATTCTGTATATATATTTCGTCTAAATATCAGACCAACAATGTTAGATATCTCTCTCTCTCTCTCTCTCTCTCTCTCTCTCTCTCTCTCTCTCTCTCTCTCTCTCTCTCAGTATATATATATATAAATATACATTATGTACACAGCCATGTATCACCATCATTGATGGCGATCCGATGGATACATCTGTTGTAGAGTTGTCACTGTCTCAGACGTACTTATATATATATATAAATATAAACGAGTCTAAATTGAAAACAAACTACGTTCAAACCTATGATTGCGTTGGATAAAAACCGCAATTTTTATACGTGTGCATGTAAAACAAATTTTGTTGTAGAAGGGTCTGAATACAGCACGAACAACGTTTTCCAAAAGACCAAAAAAGTGAAAAAGTTTATTTAAACAAAACGCATTAGACTAACAGGTCGAACAACTGATGTTCCTTAACCCTGCTGACTTCCATTGCCGATTGCCAAATAACATTGATCACAAGATGTAACAAAATGGATCTTAATATAAATTTAATACTAAACAGAAAACAATTAACTTGTTGCCCCGATGTTATGTCACAAACATAAGGTGTCAATATTTTTGTGTACACCAGATCCTGATTTCGACAATAAATGTCTCTTCAGTGATGTTAGGGATCGAAACGGTATTTGATATACAAGTCTAAAAGGATACAACATCACCCAAAAAATAACAATAAAATGACCAAATGTTAAATATTTCGGATAACAGATATCCTTCATCAGTATGAATTATGATGTCAAATGCAATATATATAATTTAATTGAAGTTTCAGATGAACGCATTTTCTTTACTGAATTCAACTCAGACACATTCCGTACTAACCATTGTATCTTTATAATTTCAGGTCCGAAAGGAGAAAAGGGAGACAAAGGCAATACCGGTTAGTTAGATAGCCTACAAAATGTTAACTGTATTTTGAAACCTTCAATACAAGTATACTGTTAGGCTCCACAATGCGATTCAACTTCGTACTTTATTATATTTTTTTTTGTCCGTTGTCACTCAGGGACTGCACACATTCCTCCAGTTTTACAAAATGCGTTATTTAGGTTGACCAATCGTACATGAGTATAAATTTCACTTGATGAACTATAGGCCCTCGTAAGATAAAATCATCACTATGGAAATAATAACTGTTAATAGATATCAACATTTCGTCAATGGATGTTTAGTTGTAAAATTCGCCGTTTCAGAATCTATTGCATTATGAGTAATATTTTTAAAAGCGTACATCAAAACGTTTTGATTGGTTTAGAAAGTTCTAAACAATGGAAATTTATCAAATGATGTAACGTTATTTTCTTTTTGTTGTACGAACAATGAGATTACCCATAGTCCTTTAGATTCTGAAAAGGCGAATTGAGGTTATACTTACGTTTTCAAGACATCGTATACGAAAATAAAAATCTTCATGATCTCTGTGGCGGAAAGCAATTTATAACTGTTTACCATAATTGTTGAGTTTTTTCCACATAGTATCGTGTTCTTTCTTAATAAAAATATTTGTAAATATAATATTTTTAGATCAACTTTTCTTTTAAAATGCGAAAAACTTGTTAATTGCAAATTATGAAGTGAACCAATTTTACTCTTATCAAACTCTATCACCTGCAGTACTGTGAGTTCCGTTAATGTCAAATATAAAAAAGATCCTAGTTGTGCGATCTAATAAATGTGCAACCTTTTTTTAGATCTGTGGCTCTGTAATCATCCCCACGCAAACCAGAAATAATTAAATTTAGAAAAAGCAAAAGAAACAATAAGTATACAATACCCACAGTGGTTACTATGAATCGAGCTTACAACTCGATGAACGTTTTGCAGAAAAAAGTGTATATACCTTAATGATAATAGTGTTATCCATTAAAGGCCAACAACTCTTGAGAAAGTGTGAACCTCATGCTATTATGTAGGCTATGTTATGATATATTTTCTCTCTTGTAGGACAAATAGGACCAATAGGACCGAAGGGCATGACTGGTAGGTATTTGTTTTAGTAATTTGAGCCTGATTTACTGTCAAAAAGTAACCCTTATTCGTATCAAATAAACATATGATAAAAATGAAATCGAATTTGTAGAAGCAAGTCAAAATTGAAAAATTAAACATTATCAGATATAATGATGATTTAAAAAAAATGAGTTTTGATAATTAATAACGATTTCTGAGTCATTCAGAGGAACACGCAAAAACGTGTTTTATGTTCAGTAGTTATCGTTTGTTTATGTGGTTCATAAGTGTTTCTTGTTACTCGTTCTTTATATAGATTAGACTCTTGATTTTCCCGTTTGAATGGTTTTACACCAAAGGCTTCGTGTTTAAGACCGTACCTTGACCTATAATGGTTTACTTTTATAATTGTGGAGAGTTGTCTCATGGTCACTCATACCACATCTTCCTATATCTATTCAATTTTGTATTGATTTCCCGATGTCAGGACGGTAAACGTACACATGTTTGAAGGTCTATATCATTCTTTTTTTATTCATCTAGAGTTATCTGGCAATACACTTTATAAAACCTTGTTCAGAAGCAGTAGCTAAGAATTTTAATATACTTTAGATTGTAATTGCAATTTGATGTTGTGTTTTTTTTCAAATACTTTTCCGTACGTACCTTATTTATTTAATTTTAGGACCGAAAGGAGATATGGGAGACACAGGAAATATCGGTAAGAAAACAACATACTTATTTAAAGCTATAGTTTTTGGGGGGCTTTTTTAATTTGCTTAAATCAAACGTCATTGATGAGTCTTTATGAGACTAAGCACGCGTCTAACGTTTATAAGTATTAGTGTGGTATCTATTATTAGTTTTGTACAAGCATTTGGTGAACGACTCCAAAAGATCTTTTGACGTTCCTACCCGGATCTAAATAAAAAAAAATCAGTTGCAGTGGGAGTTTTATCCGTCAATTATGCAAAAGCTGTATACATTTCTACAGTATTATGTATTCAATTGATATATTAGAACCCGCGTAAGATAAATCCTTGATATCATTTTAATTTTACAATACGAAACAGACGTTTAAATATTGTCACTGAATTTTGGTCGGGAAAATTTAATTATGCACAC
Source organism: Mytilus edulis (assembly GCF_963676685.1). NCBI lineage: Eukaryota > Metazoa > Mollusca > Bivalvia > Mytilida > Mytilidae > Mytilus > Mytilus edulis. Next base: position 29,185,261 of record NC_092355.1, on the reverse strand, counting down.
GTTTGTATGGAATCGTAAACGACAAAATAAGCATCTTTATGATTTTTCATCGAATGCGATTTGTAAGAATAATTGGTGCGTGTTTATCACAAATTATCATATCCTTTCTTATCCAAAATATCATTCAATATATTTGATGTTAACTTTCATATCAACATTAAAGTCAATGAAAATATAGCCATATCCAACAAAGGTCTACTTTACTTGAGAAAGTTATAACTTTATGACTATGGTTCGGTATATGTTATCTCTTTCAGGACCAAAAGGACCAACAGGACAAACGGGCATGCCTGGTATGTATCTATTGGAATTATCTAGATTTTATGACTTGTTGGAATATTAATGGTATTATTACATATCAGTCATACATATGTACTGAATGTTAATGGATTTCAAAACGGATTTATACGGGAAGGTGAACATTAAAAAACAAAATAATATCAGATAAAAAGATGTTTTTAAAAAGATATTATGATTATTATTAATGATGTCGGGGTCACTTTGAAGCCGCAGAAATAAGTTTTGTAAGGAAATCATGGTTTGATTCCAAACAGTGTGGAAATAAAACTGCATTCTGCCGCGTTGGTTAAAATATATGCAAAAGAAACATGGATGTGATTGTGATGATTTATTCTGTGTGCATAGCTATACAATTTACAGATGAAGCTGACTTGTTCTTTTGTCTATTAAATTTTTTCTTTTTTTTTTTATTTCAACAACTTCGTAACTTTCAGAAATGACACTCAATGTGAAATATTTTTTTTTGTTCGTCCTATATTAGGTAAATATATGTATTAAAATTCGAAAATGTATCAGAAAACAAAAATGAAATAATATGAATAACACGCGCATTGTTAATCGTCCTACAATGGTAAGGCTGCTGTGTTACAATCAACACTATTCTAGATCGAAGTACTGAAATTTAAAGCAAGGGTGCTTTTTGTACGATAGAAATATCTGAATCTATTTCCAAATTGATATACTGTTAACCAAATAATTTTTCTCGAGCGATTTATTTTAGCGAATTTCGCGAGTAGAAAAAAAAACGCGAATACAAATCGTCGTGATTATGTAAAACTTTGATCTTTCCTTATTAAAATACATCAAGTAAATTAGAAAATCGCGAGATCAAATAGCCGCGAAGTGAACAAGAAAGGGTAAAACGCGAAATAAAGTATCCGCGAAAATAAGTTGGTTAACAGTAGTGTGTGATGATAAGCTTATTTGTTAAATGTGCGCACGTCCAACTGCTTTATAATGACACTAATGCATAACGCAAATACAGTCCACCAGCAGTTGCATTAAAACTGTATCATGAAAAAAAAACTAAACTTATTACATTTTGGATCGGTCATCATAATCATAACACTTTTTTTCTGGAATTATCATTAAAAAAGAACATTTCAAACCATTTTACATTAAGAGAATGGGCTTATTCAAGGAACGATGCTTTAATTCAGTCGTTGTTGGGTGTTGCTGTATTCATTATTTATTTTTCGTTTATTGCTTCATATCTACAAAACAAACAATTAGAAACAGAAACTTAGAAATGAAATATGGGTTGAATTTTAAATTCAACCAAACTTATTACACTTTGGATCGACCATCGAACCTCTTATCTGGAATTGTGTTTAACATAAATACATTTAAAATGATATGAACCCAGCAATAGGATGAATACTTTTCATATGGCAAGTATAAGCTGTAACACCTCAATCCCATGTGATGGAAGGGTCAGGGGTTGCACCAACATTTGAAACCCGTGACATTAAATAAATGTGTCGAAATTCATGAGGTTACTATCAATTAATTGTTGTGTCTTGCTGTATATATTTTTCGTTTATTGATTTGTATATAATTATGGCTGTTGGATATGTCGTTTGAATTGTTCTTTATCCGCTTGAGCCTATTTAAGCTTTTAAATTAGTGTGGATTCATTTATTTTCGTGGGTACCAATTTTCGTGGATTAAGAAAAACTTGCATATTCATGGATAAATAATTTCGTGGTTTTGCTGAAGTCTGCATACAAACCTATAGAAAAATTATCATTCGTTGAATATTTAATTTCGTGGTTTGACTGTGCTCACGAAATCCACGAAAATTGGTTTCCAACGAATAATAATGAATCCACAGTAGTCAGTTTTGCTCATTTCAAAAGGTGAACGGTAATCTACAATTGCCAACTACTACGTCATTTGGTCTCTGGCGGATAATTCTTGCATTTCCAATCTAAATGCATATAAAATGCAAGGTCATATAACATGCACTTCAAAAAAAAAACAACAAAAAAACAAAAAAAAACATAAACAGAAGCTGAGTAACTTAAGGTTCAATTATATTTCCAATCGAAATAATTTTGTGTATGTTTATCAAAAAGATTATTTTTATTTACCATATCATCAATCTATTTTTAGGATTGAAAGGAGATATGGGAGAAAGAGGATATCCTGGTAAGTAAAATAATATACATCACGTGGGTTTCGCTAATGCGTCTGTTGTAGACGAAACACGCATGAAGCGTACACATGTGCTATTCACGGTATCTATGATAATTTTATTAAAAAACGTTTTGTATTACTGTGTTAATTGTTCTTTGTTTTTTGTCATAGCGTGTTGGTTTGCTATCAACTTATTAGTGTGTGTATTCATTTGGTATCTCTCGCCTCACCATTGCAGTTTGTATTCCTAAATATCAAACAATAGTTTTTTTGTAACAATTTAAGACTTAAAGGGTATTGTTAAGTGTAATTTCATTCCATAAAACGTTTTTATTATATTTTGTTTCTTATTTTTATTACAGGAAAAGATGGTGAGTATTATACGTATCAAATATTGTATTTGAAATATGGTTCAAAAGGCTAAAAAAAGTAGTTATAGTAGGGGAAAGCAAAACCTGAACGTCCCACGCAGTCTTTTCCTACCGTTTGTTTCATGTTATACTACATTTTAAGAGTCATTTCTCGGAATTTCAACTAAATACCATACTTTGCATTACATGACAAGTAACAGATATAAAATGTGACGGTCCTGTATTTTTCTCGATACTTGTATTTTGACATTGCATAAAACATGTTTTCTGACTGTTCTTGACATTTTTATTTTCATTGAATATGTGACGCTTGTATAGTCAATCCTGAAAAAGCGCCTCAAAACTTTTTCAAATGTTGTATTTTCGAGCTGTGTTTTTTTCCTGTCCTACTATTTGAACAACGAAAACATAAAAATTTAATAACAAGTTTATTCTCTGAAATAAAATTATTGGATGGATTATTTGAGTAGAATTAAATCATATTTTCAGGAAAATATGATGTACGTGTCAGATTGTATGGGAAGAATAGGCGGATTGCAAATATACAGGAAATCGGTAAGATTAGAATGATGTTAGAAAACAAATAAGCGTAAACTTATATGCCAATATTTATTCTTGATCATCTGTTGGCTTCACTATTTTCAATTTTTCGTTTACTTTGATGGAGCTTTCTGTTACTGCGAGGACTGTTTTATCAGTGTTTTGTGTCCAATGATTTTATAAATGTTTTTTGTTTGCTTATGTTTTATACCGGTGTAATGAGCTAGGTATTTTGCAACTGATATTTATATCTACAGTATATTGCGTTGAATTTGCATTCCGTAAACTTTACTATGTAAATTGTGTCTTTAGTTTTCTTTTTTGAAACATTACACATTTTTTAAGTCGGGACATTTTATAGTAACTTGTAGCTATCATGGTTTTTACGTAACAGTGACCTTTGATTGATTATAATCTTGCCATATGAAATCTTGTGTATAATCGTCTCAATTGCATTAATACCACACCTCTTGAATATAATACGATGAAGGATAATTATGCAAAAAGTAAAATAACGAACATACCGAACTCCGAGGAAATGTTTTAACGGAAAGTCCTTAAGCAAATAGTAAAATCAAAATCACTTCAAACGAATGGATAACAAATGCCAAATCCGGACTTATTACAGGCATTTTCCCATGTAGAAAATTGTTTTGATTTTGGAATTACTGGAAAAATGTTCAAAAGGGTGACATTTGTATGCGATAATTATAACATAGAGTCATTATGCCTTTTGATAATAAAACAGTTATACGGCATATTCATACCGATGGCGCTGTTCTTCATACTGATAGAGTGTACCGAAGGTTGCTAACAAATCAAAATATGATGCCTTCCATCGCGTGACTATGGTAAAGAGTGCGCAAAAATAAGATATCGACTAATCCTATTTTATAAGGAAAAGTGGGCGTAAATCCATGTTAGCAATACATAAGTAACAGCCTTTATTCCATTTTAAGTGAGTCAAAATTAATCAGTCTTTAGTTTTCTATGTTGTGTTTTGTCTACTTTTATTTATTTGTTGGTCACGAGATGGTGGATGGATTTAACTGCATTACAAATCTTTAAAACTGAAAGCAATTTGTGTTTATGCTGTAATGTAGACATGTGATTTGAAATTACATTTTTGTTTCATTTTTTAGGCATATGAACAAATTAACGTTTTGAAATACGACACAAGACAGTATAAGATAATCGGTTTTGTTTCATACATCACCAATTAAAACATCATTTCAACTATGTCAGACCCCTACACATGCTAAAAAGGCAATCAAAACACTCAATATCGTGAAATGAAATAATATGTTGCGGGAAATAAGCTTATTCTTGCCTAATACAGTGGTTACAAAATGTTTATGGTGTCTATGTGTTCGGATAAAAGACAGTAAATGTACGATGTAGTGACATTTGTCATGTAGACATACAAGTCTCTGTTTTTAACACACATTTCGAAAGGTAAACATTCTTTGTCATGAAGATAAGCTATTAAGGTGGTACCTAACACCTTGACTAAAATTTCAAAATTTCAAAAAACTTAAACCAGACTCATTATCAGAAACAAATGTTTGGTTATAAAGCAGTTTGACAAAACATAATTATGATCATTGAGCAGCTTCATATTTTCTTAACAATAGAACGTGATTAAAACGTTCAGCTGATTTTAGAGAGTTATCTTCCTGTTGTGTCATGTACCACCTTAAAATGACATCGTGCTCTTTTTGTTTTTAATTTACTGTTTTACTGACACAGACATTACATGTGTTTAATATATTTTCTAAATCTTTTATTAAACTTATGAATATACATTTTGAATTGTTAATGCTTTCCCTCATTTCAATCATGTCTTGTTCTTTTTTCAGCAAAATACAAAATAAAAGATTATAGGTACCAACAATATGATCATCCGTGGAACAAGAAAACGTCAAGGTACACCGGATATCCTCAGAGGAACAAGGAAAGACCATATTATCAAAGATCGACTCGTTAAAGAGCAATGAACTATCCTTTTCTAACTGAAAATCATCGTTTTGAAGAAAGAGCATATTATTGGTTTTATAACTTATATTTAGTTAATTATCTAATTGTAAGATATGACAATAATAAATGAATCGCATAAAAGAAGTTGTATTTCTTTTAATATCTAGATGATAAAAGATATATATGGTATATGCATATGTCTGATTGATTGATATTTGGTTGATTAGCAACCAGTTTCAAGCATTCCATGCATGTTCAATACAATGGAAATGCTTGACAACAAACATTATACAAGTTAGGTATTGACATTTCAGGAAGCACATGTCTATAGAATATTTTAACAGGAAAACATGATCTTTGTGAATGAACCTTTCAAAACAAATGCTTTCAAAGGAAGGAAATATGAAAAAAAATACAGATTAACAAAAAAAATACCGACTTCATACATTGGAACAAGCAACTCATAAATGAGTGTTATTTCAAATTGCATATACTTTTTGAGTAGGAACGAATGTTCAGGAATATAGAAAAGGCCCTCATGTCTGTATAAGTCAGTTTTGAATTTTACCTTCTCTGTATATGAATAGAAAGAATAAAAACATAACCAAAATAGGCTAACATATAGTCTTCAACATTAGAAAAAAAATCACTGGATTTATACTTGCAATATCAGCATTATGAGTCACACATTGCCATTGTTATTTTCTGCTTCTTTTTGATATTCTGTTTTAATTATTTCCTTGCCATTGTCAGATTATGATCGACATATAACTTTGAAACTTTCCTTCAAACCTTCACCCTTATCTGAAACAATAGTGTAACATCACAACATAGAAGGACACAATATAAAATCTCTTTTATTGTTTTTTTTTATTTGTCTTGTATGAACTTTATTTCTTAAATTTATTCTACTGCCCAAATTTATTTATCAATTTTCAATATCGTATGATACTACTGATGTGCTTTATTATTCATAACTCCTTCTCTCCCTTACGACTATCAAACTGTCGTCCCCTATCGGCGATAATTTATAAGTTTTGGAAGTTCATATACATAAACATGTAAATATCGATCAAGTACACTATATGTTTATCACTTGTCATGTTTTGATATATATCCTGCAATAGGGTGTCTTATCTTATACACTAACAGCCCAACAGAAATCGCGATACTGAATTTGAATACTATACATATATCGCGTTGATGGTCCGCCTACTGCGGGACTTTTGTTGTGTATTTCTATTGACGAGTGTTCTACTAGTATTAACTTTCGTATCTTCAGAATGTATATTGCAATCCAATTCCAATGATGTATTACTCCGACTGTGAATGTTTCAGTCTCCAATCTGCAACCTACTTTCTGCTCATAGACATGAAGGTCATGATGAACTCCATTTTCTACTGCGCCAATCTTTAAGTTAAAAAAACATGAATGTTGAAATCACAAAATCAACCGTGCAACAATATCAATAATCAGGGAATGCACGGACAGTTCGAAAGTCCGAAGCCTAGGATAAAGCAAACTTTTTTGTCAAAAATCGGACAATGTTTATTATCTTTATTAACTTTTTTTTATTAAAGATGACCATTCGAGATTTTTATTCCGACGTACCGGTCATCAGCTGATTCTGTGATTTTTTTTATATTACTACGTGGGCCTCAAAGGATAATAAATAGAAAATGTAATAGATATAAGTTTTTCTGTTTTCGACAGCAAAAACAATGTACAAAATTAATTGCAGGATAAAGACAATAACTGATTAGTTTAGCTGAATATTAGTTATTGTCTATATATATCTTGTATACACAGTATTTGTTGAAAAACATATATTGCGTTGTCATTTTTGTATCGAGTTTAATCAACGTTAAACCATTAGAATGAACATTTGTCACATTTTTATTAGTTTTTTTTTCATCTATAGCAATAGGCGACAAAAAAAACAATCCGCCTTTTTAAAATATACGGGATTAGGAGTATTCTCATTATTTGTACACAAAAATGAAAATGGCGTTACGTCATTGGTTGAATTTCAATTCTGTAGACTCTTTTAAATAATCACAACGTTGTGGTGTATATTGTTTGATAATATTACCCACTATGCATTAGATTCTGAATAGTTGAACTGAGAGTCAAGGAACAACTCGAATGTCTCAATAATAGTAATTCACCTTTCAACATGAATTCATTTATTGGAAGCACAGCAGAAATATGGTGTCGTGTGTATTTTTTGATTTCAACAAACATGATTGCTCTTATTCTGATATATTTGTATATATTTTACGTTGGATTTTTTTTTGAAACAACGTTTTGCACATTATGTGTATCAAAGTTTAGAAAGCTGTTTGTTTTCTTGTATTTTTAGCTAAATATATATTGAGCTATATCTAGCTAAAACACATTCTTCAGTTGTTGTCTCGGAGGGGATGAATTGGTTATTTGCTTCAATTGTTTTATACTAGTTAGATACAACACGTATTATATACCTGAATATTAGTATTTCGTTATTATATTGATATCATATTTGTAATATTTGTGAGGAAATATGTGTTAACAAACAATCGGCTTTGCCATTGGTCACCAACTATGCTCTTATTCCTAACAACTTGCACCTTTACTCATTTAAAACTGATTTTCATACAGGAGCTTCATAAAATAAAAGTATAGAAGATAACACTGTGCTTTAACTTTAATTTCCGATATGAATATGATGCTCTCTTACTTATAAATTCAAAGTTTTGAAACCATGTTGAACGTATGCCAATGAACTTGAGAAAAATGATAAATAAGAGTAAAATTTTGTCTAAAATCTAGAAATGGACACTGATGAACTTAACGATACAAGTGAAGGTTTCAGATTCATAATTGTGGTACTTCCATTTCTGCATTTATTTCCATTTATGTTGAAACATTCAAGCAAGGCCTGCATATGGAATATATCTAACCCACTTGCCATGTCCAAGTGCTTGTTTTTCTTATCATGATTTCCTTGATAGAGGTTTTCTGCTTACAAGGAAGCTAACAAGCAGAGAGTTTTGAAAGCTGGAGTTGATATCATCTCTTCGTTAATTTGACGGGCGATGCCCCGAGTTGGTTTTGACCGTTAATGAGTATCACTTTCACAGATAACGACAAATATGTTCCAATTATCTTATACATAATCACATCCTCTTTTTCCCGCATGTGACGTACCAAATTAGACTTATAACTGGGTTTGTATTTAAAGTATGAGCAACACCACAAGTTTGCCATATTAGGAATAGAATCTGCTCACCTTTCGAGAGCACATGGATCACCTCAAGTTTTGGTGGTGTTAATATAGCTCAATATTTAGTTTGGTATGTTGTGTTTTGTGTACTGTTGTTTGTCTATTTGTCATATTCTTTTTGTCATGGCGTTTTCAGTTCATTCTCGACTTATGAGCTTAATGTCCTCCTGGTTGATTTGCCTTTTTCACACATAATTCCTTTCATATATTGAGTCCGATTCAGTCACGCGTTTAATACTCTAGCGTTTAAACATCCTAATTGAAAGCATGTTATTTTGACACTATCCAGTTGTAGTTTTCACATGGATCGCACTACACTTCATACAATTTCAATTTTCAATGTTGAATATATCTTTATAAGATTGTTGACCAAAACAGTAGAATTGTACACAGTTCAAAGATAGATTGAAATATTCCACAAAAAAAAAAAAAAATGAACGGTATGTTCACATTAGTTTCATTTGATCAGTTCAATGACTTTTAAGATACAATAGAATCCACCATGAAATGTTTTTTCACCCTGACAAATTTTATTTCGTTTTGTTCAACTACTAAATTGTCTATTCTTCTCACCAGCACACTTGGTACAATTAAAAGCCTGATAATAAATTTTTCAAATAAGGCCTTCGAAAATAGTGGAATAAATTACTTTTGAAGTGTCAAGAACTCGTTGGAAGTACTTGATAAATTGCATGCTTATATTGGTGATTTTGAATCTGTTCAAAGTTTTGATTTTTCTACCCTGTATACCACATTGCCTCACATTCTCATTAAGAAAAAATTCACACACCTAATTAAATGGGCATTCAAAAAATCAGAATGTGAATATATATGTTCAAACTCTTTTAGGTCATTTTTTAGTAGCAATAAACAAAAAAACTATGTTAATTGGACATGCTTTGATACTATATATGCCCTTGAATTTTTACTAGATAACACTTTTGTTCGCTTTGGGGATTCCGTATATCGTCAGATTATCGGAATTCCAATGGGGACTAACTGTGCACCACTTATTGCGGACCTGTTTTTGTATTGTTATGAGTTACAATCTATGACAAAAATAAGCAAAGACCCATCGAAACAACATCTGATAAACAAATTTAATAATACTTTTAGATATTTGGATGATATTTTGGCTCTCATTAATGACGACTTCAGTATGTATATTAATGAAATTTATCCTGTTGAACTTACTTTAAATAAAGCTAATACTAACAATGACCACTGCCCTTTTCTCGATCTTGATATTTATATCACTAATGGAAAGCTGAATACTAAAATTTATGATAAAAGTGATGATTTTTCATGTCCTATCGTTAATTATCCGTTTTTAGATGGTGACGTTCCCTTGTCACCATCTTACGGTGTTTATATATCTCAACTTGTACGATTCGCTCGTGTATGTAACAATGTTTTAGATTTTAACGAAAGAAATTTATGTATTACTGAAAAATTATTACACCAGGGTTTTCGATATCACAAACTAGTCCAAACATTTACCAAATTTTATCATCGGTATAAAGACATCATTCGTAAATATAGCTCAACATGCAGACTTCTAATACGTTCAGGTATTTCACATCCAATTTTTTATGGAAATATTCTTTATAAAGCACAAAGGTGTCAGTATTCACCTCAGAAACTTACACAACCTTTGAATATACTTATTAAGAAGGGATATAATTACGATACTGTTGTCAAGTCATTAAAGATTGCATATTTTGGCGTTAATATTGAGTCACTGATAAGGTCTTTGCATCGGAACTAAACACATTTATTCTAAAAACAGTTGTTGGCATGACACGGGTTATGTTCTTCTCATATATGTTATGATGGTATGATACTAAACCCCTAACGGGAAGGATTGTGCCTAATGTTCATATGATGAAATCATAATCTTTCAGTCAGTTTAATTGAAGTCTGGAGCTGGCATGTCAGTTAACTGCTAGTAGTCTGTTGTTATTCATGTATTATTGTCATTTTGTTTATTTTCTTTGGTTACATCTTCTGACATCAGACTCGGACTTCTCTTGAACTGAATTTTAATTTGCGTATTGTTATGCGTTTACTTTTCTACATTGGTTAGAGGTATAGGGGGAGGGTTGAGATCTCACAAACATGTTTAACCCCGCCGCATTTTTGCGCCTGTCCCAAGTCAGGAGCCTCTGGCCTTTGTTCGTCTTGTATTATTTTAATTTTAGTTTATTGTGTACAATTTGGAAATTAGTATGGCGTTCATTATCACTGGACTAGTATATATTTGTTTAGGGGCCAGCTGAAGGACGCCTCCGGGTGCGAGAATTTCTCGCTACATTGAAGACCTGTTGGTGACCCTCTGCTGTTGTTTTTTAAATGGTCGGGTTGTTGTCTCTTTGACACATTCCCCATTTCATTCTCAATTTTATACATGTTATATCATTCATGATTATGATTTCACGTTAATTATACACACCACATACATGATATATATGCACCCTTTAATTTCCAGATGAACAAGTTTGAGAACATGAAGACTTAACAGCTATAAATGCTGAAGTACATCATTAATGTTTAAAAGAGGTAAGTAAAAAGAGACACCAAAATAAACATAAGAATTCAAAGTAAGTTAATACAATGACAAATAATAGATCAAAAGACACAAGACATGCAATACAAAACAAAACATTACACATGCAAATCGGAAAAAGACCAACACAATACGAAAAAAACAAATCTTGAAAAAAGTTAGTTTCCACATCACATAACGTAATCCGTCGTATATATGAACTTTTTATTCGCTCGATGGTAGGATGTATATTCAGTATTTCTAAGTATGAATTCTGCATTTTGATATAAAAAGGCTGTATAATTTGAATGACGTTATCAGGTATTTTGTAATTATTGTTTCCTTCTATATATAAAATGTTTGTACAATGCATGTTGTTACAGTATCGGACAAGATAGAAGCTTGCTGTGGTGTGTGGTGACAAAGAAATGGCAAGTATACTAAAGCGACATTCAAATTCACAATTTGACGATAAACTGACAGTTCAATTGAAAAAAAAAAAACCAAAAAAAAAAACCGGAAATGTGATAGCTGATTAGTGTTTTTTTTTCTTCTACTTAAGTATCCCGAACTTATATAAGATCTTGACTATTTGGTGTATAATATATTTCTAAAAGAGGGGCGACGCAAACATAATGCATATCCAAACTTATAATACGAGAAACAAATCTGACAATGTCATGGCAATAAATAAATAAAAAAAGACATAAAAGACGCAAAACTTAACATAGAAAGCAAAAGACCGACCAGAACGACATTACTAAAAAACAATTATGATCGCATATGGCGGACGAGTAAACTGAAACGTTTTAACATGCGGTAACCATGGTGCTGTTTGAAATTCAAAACTGACTTAGTCAAGTATTTTATTTTATTTTTTTCTGTCATCGATTGTTGATTTGGCAATAATTTAAATCCGGCTTACACGGATGTTGTAGTATTGATACTAATCAAAATTTGTTCTGTGTTACCCATACAATAATTTATTAGTGTTAATTAAATCAAAAGAGTTCTCGTTATTGTTTTTGTAGGATAAACACTGTTTTTTTTCAGCATAATCAAGAATAACTTTCTAAACGTGGCCACCTTTTTGTGTGCATATCATTTCATGGCTTTTAATGATGACTATGCGATATTGGCTGTGCTAATTGTTACAGGCCGTTCGGTGACATATAGTTGTTAATTTCTGTGGTTTTTTTTTTTGGTATGTTGTGAAGTGTTGTCTCATTGGCAATCATACCACTACTTTTTTCTTGTATATGATAAGTTGTAACTGTTTAGAGAAATTGTTGTTGTTGGTTGATGTTTAGTTGTTTCTGTTTTGACTCCTAAATTGTGTAAAGGGTTCAACATATACATGTACTGTTTTTTTTGTCAATATTGACATTGTAATGAACATGCATGAAATATTTGCCACTGGACGTAAAGCAATCAATAATCAATGAATCAAATATTTACAGTCATCATATAGTATTTCTTTCTGTCGTTTACAAATAAACAAAACAAAACAAAACTACTTCTGTTATATTACGAGGAATATATTTTTGCTCTCTGTTACACTAACACATTTAACTAAGTATGATAAGTTAAAACAATTCTTTCATCTTCTCCCTCTTCAAAACAATGCTTTACAATAAGAAAAGGATAGTTCATTTTTTTTTATCTCTGACGAGTCGATATTTAATAATATGGTCTTTCCTTGTTCCAATAAGGATATCTGGTATTCCTTGAGGTTTTCTTGCTCCATGGTTGTTTATCTTTTTGGTAAATAAAATCTTTTACAGCACTCTTTATTTTGTATTTTTCTGAAAAAAAGAAAAATAAAAAATGATAAAAGTTTAAGAGGTCAAACACGATTTTTACTTATGTTCATAACTATGGCCGGCTACTTTACTAATTTAATTCTTTCGAAACGTGTGTTTAGTACAGTGTCTTGTATGTCTGCATAGCAAATGTCATTGTAACTACAATCATACATGTAGTCCATTCTCCGTACGCATATCGTCCGTACGTTAATCGTGATTGGGGTTTGTTTGAAATTAAGATGGAGTGAACATGAAATAAACAGACACAATAAACATGCAGTAGCCGCCCAGTATCAACCTCCATTCCAACATCTTTTGTTATTGATTTAACTATTTTGAATTTTATTTTCACATTTTTAGATATAAAACGTCCCGACATTAAAATTGTGAAATATATATATAAAAAAAGAAAACTATAAGTTATGCAATACAGTTTACAGTAACAGAAAGTTAGTTAAAAGTCAATGAAAAATTAATAAATGATGTTTTCCCAGACTAAAGATTGGCATATATGCTTACACTTATTGGTGTTATACAATTATTAAGTATTTACCATTTTCATTTAGTTTTCCAATCCGTCCATGATTCTTATACAAATGAGCACGAACATAATATTTTCCTAAAAAAAAAAGATCAAATAGAAATTAACTGAAAATGTTATTTAAATTTTTTAATAATTCATCTGATAACCTTGTGATTCATTGTATACAACAAGTTTTGAAATATTTTAGATTATTCAAATTTTATAAAAAAAAAAAAAAAATAAATAAATAAATTAAACATGTCATTAATAGTCGAACAGCAAAAGGATCTTTTGCAATGTCAAAATGCTAATAGCGATAAAAAAATACGGGACTGTAACATTTCTTTTCTGATCTTTTGTCCCCTATTAAGGAATTCAAATTAAATTTTATAGACGAAATTTGATACGTATGATACTTACCATCTTTTCCTATAATAAAAGAAAGAAAAAATGAAAATGAAAATGTTTTATGTAATGAACATACACTCAACAATACCCACAGATCTCCACAAAATGTTACAAATAAAAAAATTGTTTTATATTTAGGCATATACATTGCAATAAAGAGGCGTTAATTACAATTAATAAACACACTAATAAATTGAAAACAAACCGACTACTCCATGACAGAAACGAAGAATGATTAACAGACAAATACCAAACTTTTTTATAATTAATTCAGTATATATATGCCACAGTAACAAATGTGAACACTAAACGCGTGTTTCGTCTACAATAGACTCATCAGTGACGCCCATGTGATGTATACTGTTTTACTTATTTACCTGGATATCCTTTGTCTCCCTTAATTCCTTTCGGTCCTAAAATTATATTGATGATATGGTTAGTACGAACTACATGGATTTGTGGTGTAACATTAGATCAAACTGTATAAAATCAATTCAAATGGTTGTGACACATCATATGAATACAACATGAACAACACGAAAAGCACCAAAAGCATAAACAATAACTCACAAACACTACTCTTCATATTGTGCTTACAGTATAAGGTTATACTGTTTGTTATTTATATATTTATGTTAAAGACAATTACAGATAAAAGGTCCGATGATCTATCCAAAATGTAATAAGTTACATTGAGACAATAATTACATTATTTTTTTTATTGTGAGTTTCTTCTTCTGAATGTGTTTTTTACACATACAAACCAATAAACGAAAAACAAATGATTTTTACATCAACGCACCAAAACTACTGAATTAAAGCAAAATGACTTTAGACCGGTCCATTCTTTCGATGTGATTGGGTTTGATTTTTTTTTAAACGCCCAATACTTTCCTTTGATTGGATTTGTGATGGAACAGCTTAACTTAAGATCGAACTGTTAAAAAGTCAAATGAAATAGGCTGGACGCATCGGATTGATATACAGCACAAAGCACAAAGTTCAAGGTACAGAATGCAACTCACAAAAATGACCGGTCATATTGTCTTTAAGTATTTGTTTAATATCGATTTAGAATGTTGTTTTTCTTGTTACGGGTAAAACAACATAAACAGTTCTATGATCGAACCAAAATGTATTACCGTAGAGCAGGTTATTTTCACAAGGTGTACATTTTCGCTTTTTTTCAGGGATAGAACTAAATCGTCTATATAAATTCCGACTATACAAAAGTGCACATACAATGGTATTGTTTAAAATTATCAAATCCGCCAAAATATTTTGTATACATTATTCACTGAAAATAGTGAAATTTTACACCTGCGAAAATAACGTTTTATACGATAAGTTTTCTGTTTTCAATGATACAGTGTCAATACCCCTGCTGGTGGTCTGCAAATTTATAACGCCCTATATTCATTAAAAAGCATTCTGACTTAAGCATATTTGAAAATAATAGATCAAATCGTAAACCAGTAGATCTACATGAAAACAGATACAGATAGTTTCTATCATCTGAAAACCATCATTGTGTTTAATTGCAACAATATAATCTGGCAGACATAGACAAATTAGCTGCATCTTTATTATTATATATTACACATACTAAACTGTCATAGCCTTTTCCATGTTCCTTTATATAATTTTTAACTAGTGCGGAAGCATTCATTTACTGTCCATACTTTTTAAAAATCAAACACATATTGTCTTACAAAACACGTTTCTGAATATTCTTAGTGCATAAGAGATCGTTCACAATCGTTATTTTTTTTAAAGCATCGTTTTATCTGATATTATTTTGTTTTTCAATTTTGAATTTCTTCTACAAATCGGGTTTGAAATCTTTAAACATTCAGTACATACGTTCGACTAATATGAATTTTATTAATTTCTAAAATAAAATAAAGTTCAAATAATTGCAACATATATACATATATATACCGGTCATGCCCTTTTGTCCGGGTGATCCGTTTGGTCCTGAAAAAAATAGCATACACCATACTATAGTTCCTGTACTCTGCAGCAATTACAGATAATAATCAAGCCTAAAGAAATAAGTATTCACCATTCCGAATTGCAAGCTTGTAAAGACATGACAAACTATTATGCGTATACAATTCAAACAAAGCCAACAACCTTATGTATGTACTAATCAATAAACGAAAGATAAATACCATATACATGAACACACTTTGGATAGACACTTTCATTTATTTTAGTGGGGATATAAATGTTTGTAAACGCCCCATGGTTATCTTAGATTGGACTGTGGTATAACAGCTAAACATAAGAGCGAACTATTTAAAATCTATTGAAATAGGGACTGACGACTCAGATCGATACAAAGCACGAAACATTGTTACAAAACCTCAACTCCATGATTATGTAGAATTTGGTAATAAAAGAGAAGCATTACAATTGTAGGACAATGCATTGTGAGTGCATTATATTCTTAAAGATCATATACTTTAAAAAAAATCTTTTTTATTCATTCATTCTTAAATGTCTTATAAAATTGATTTTTGCATTTCAATTCAATAGAAATTACAAAAAAATGTAATGATACATACTAATGTTCGGTTGATCACACTACAGACAACTGGAGGAATATGTAAATAAAGGCAACAGTAGTATACCGCTGTTCAAACTCATAAATCCATGGACAAAAAACAAAATCGGGGTAACAAACTAAAACTGAGGGAAACGCATAAATATAAGAGGAGAACAACGACACAACACTACAATGTAACTAACGCACACAGAAACGGACCAAGCATCAGACAAAATCCCACGAGAATAACAAATATAACATCAAAACCAAATACATTAATTTGGGATAGACAAGTACCGTGACACGTCTTATCGCAATGTCAATTTACACTCAAAAATAAGAGAACACAAACGACGCAACGTTAAATTGTAACACACACAGAAACGAACTATAATATAACAATGGCCATATTCCTAAAACTGTTGGATAATTGATGGATATGACTTCTTGTATTTGTATCTTGGTAGGAACGTCACAAAATCTAATGGTGTCTTTGACCAAATGATTTTAGTAAAACTCATCATAGATACAACGTTCAAACGTGTGTAAGTTAGATACATGCTTTGTCTAATAAGGACTCGATCGAAAAAAAAGAATGGAAATTTAAAATAAAGTACAGTTTAAAATGTATATTTTGTTTTACCTACCTGTATTTCCCTTATCTCCAGTATTTCCTTTCAATCCTGAAATCAAATAGATAAAAAATAAAGTACCTAAAATTATTTTAGAAAATGCATTCGATTGAAACCAAACTTTTATTTAAATTCTTAGCTTCTGCTTTTGTTTTTGGTTTTATTACTGCATTGCCACGTACATTTAGTAAAATAAAAAAAAAATGTCATTGACGTTCAATTTGTATTATGTTAACGTTCCTGTCATCGAGAAATCAATACAACGTTGAAGCATGTTTGATTCGATTTACAATTCGTTTAAGGCCCATTGTGGTCCTAAAGGTCCTCCCTATACATATTAGAATATCAATTATTATTACAGATGCAACAGCTATTAACTGGAGACCTAATGACGTAGAAGTAAGGAATTATAGATCACCATACTGCCTTTTGAAAAGAGCAAAACCTTTTTCAAATTGCAAATTATAAAAACCATGACACCATGTAAAACATTTCAAACGACTAAACCAATTGTCTTATTTAATGTGACCTACCGATAAAACTTATCACCGGGTTTCATGACTTACCAGAGCAACACGACAGGTGCCTTATATGGAGCGGCATCTGCTTACCATTTCGGAGCACTGGAGAACCTTCCGGTTCTAGTTGGGGTCGCGTTTCTAAGTTTTAGTATTCTATGTTATGTGTACAGCTGTTTATCTGATGGTGTTTTCCTATTTTTGTCGTCGCGTTGTCAGTTTATTTTCGACTCATGAGTTTGAATGTCCCTTTGGTATGTTTCGCCCCTCTTTTGTGTACAACCAATAAATGGAAAATAAAAAGTAAGAAACACCTTAAAACTTTTGAATTATAGGCTCATTCAAATTTTTGAGAACACCAAATTCTTCCATTGCATGGGGTTGTGGTAAAACAGCGTAAGATTAGATAACTGTTAAAATCAGTTGAAAAGGGTCCAACGCATCAGATCAAAACAACGCACAAACCACAAATACAACAAAAAAATACAAAAAAACGGATTTTATTTCCTATGCTTTGTTGGGTTTTGTCGTTCTAGATATATGGTAATAGTACAAGGACAAGTTAGATGTATCTTGGTATATTTATATAGTTATGTACAAAGACTATACTCTCATAGTCTTTGCCATGTTCACGTTGAATGGATTTCAACTTGTGAAGAAGAATATGATTCCGTTTCTATATTTCATATATCGAAACAACGACGAAAGCCTTACAAAACACGTTTCTGTGTCTTCAGAACGCCTCAGAAATTGTTCCAAATTATCAAAATCTATGGTTAAAAATCATCGATGAATATGATTTTGTTTTATTTTTGTTTCTTCTACAAATTTGTTTTAAAATCTTTTATCATGCATTTAATCAATACGAATCTCCGTTTATTTTAGTTTCTTCTACAAATTTGTTTTATATCTATTATCATGCATTTAATTGATACGAATCTCCGTTATTCTAAAAGGCAAATAAAGCTCAAGTAAATGAAACGAATACATACCGGTTATGCCCTTCGGTCCGGTTGTTCCTATTGGTCCTGAAAGAGAGAAAACCTATCGTACCATAGTTAACGTACTCGCATAGAGTTCAAAATTGCTCAAGAACAGTTAGATTTTGATGGATATGACTATCATATTTACGTCTGCAAGACTTTCATTGAGTTGTAATCTCGCTCCATTTCGTTAATTTTAACAATTGTGGATAATGTTTACTCAGGGTTTGTAATGCTTTTGTTGAAGTTACTTATATTTGGGTGACGTTAAGGAGATGATTACAGAGGCATCATCTATAAAAGGTTGCACATTTACAGGATCAACCAACTAGATCATGCTCTATATTTGACTTGTACTAAAATTGCAGTACTGCAGGTGACCGAATGTTTTGCATTGTAAATTCGGTTCTTACAGTAATTAGCAATTAACATGTCTATCGCATTTTAGAAGAAACGTTGCTTTCAAAATATTTCATTTACAAATATTTTGGGGACATGATATTTTGTGGAAAAAATCTCACCTATTATAACAAATTGCTCTTCGAAACGTAGATCATGAAAAATTTTATTTTTGGGTACATGATGCCATGAAAACGGATGCATAGCTCAAATTGCATAACAAAACATCAATACGCAATGTTTTGACATTATGTCCTTAGTGGTGATTTCATCTTAAGAGAGTTTAAAGTTTTATCAACTGAAATGTAAGAATATATACTCATGTTCGATATGTCATCCTACATTATACTGGAAGAATGTGTGCAGCTTTGGATAATAGCTCGATATAACTCCGACTGTACCTTGTTTTTTTTAATTTTGATCCCGCTTCGAACGCGACAAGATGACATTGTGTTTCTGACATCTGTTTGCATGGTACACTCACCATATATACTAAGCTATGAATTGTACACGCTAGGCGCATATTTTATTTATAACAGCATTATCAGTAATGGTAGAATCAAAACAATTAAAAAGGCCTAAAAATTATAAGAAGTTGAATCGCATTGTGGAGCCTAACAGTATATTTGTATTGCATAAAACTATTAGGTTTAAGATTTCAATTTAAATGTGATATATATTCTATCACATACCGGTATTTCCTTTGTCTCCCTTTTCTCCATTTTGACCTAAAATCATAAAGATATAATGGTTAGTACGAAACGTTTCTTTAATAAATGCATTTAAGAAAATATGTTCGACTTAAACTAAAAATAAAGTTATACTTACACAATAAGTCTCTCCTACAGAATGTCTATTTTGTTATGATGTTGAAATACACAATAGTAAGGCAAATGAACAAGGATGACATTGAAGTTTAATTTAAGGGATTTAAGCATTCCTGTTGATGACAAATGCATAAAAAAAATAAGGAAAGTTGTATTATTTTGACAATACATTTATTGTGGGCCTATGGTTCCTCAATATACATTTAAGAATACGCATTATGATTGCAAATGATGCTATAATACAGCTCAAACGAAATAACGTAGGTGTCAGAAATAAAAGATCAGCATCAGGGCTTTTGAAATGTGAAATCCCATACCAAAGCACAAGCTATAAAAAGCACGACAAAGGGAAAACCAATCCAAATGACAAAACAATTGATTAATTCATGTACAAACAAATGAATGAAAAAAAGGAGTATATAGACAGCAATACTGTATTGCTATCCTAATTTTTGAAGAAAAAAAACTCAACTCTATGATTTAGTAAAGTTTTCGATGTTAATAAAAAGCATAACAAGCGAACGACAATATCTTTTGCGTTTATTATTTATAAATATTATAAATTAATAGTGTTTTGTTAATACATTGTCATAGATTTTATATGTCTTATACAGTTTATTTGTTATTTCAATTTACAATAATGATCGAAATTCACATAACGCTTTGATATGATAAGGATAACATCTTAAATAACTTCAAAAAATGATATATCTATGGAGTAATAACATACTGGTTAGTTTAAGAAAGGATATGATATTTTGTTGAGAAAAAAAAAAAACAGCACCATTATTAAAAAGAAATGACGTTCAAAACGTAGATCATGAAGATGTTTTTTTTTTTCGATAAGATTCTGTGATAACGAAAGGATTTCTCATATTCAACGACACATATCCACTGCCAAAGTGTTAGCATCTGCTTAATGTTGTTGAATTATTTTCATAGTGATGACTCAGTCTTACGAGGTTCTCCAATTTATCAATTGAAATGTAAAGACGTATTTTCAGATTTGATTGATCATCTTACAGACTACTGGTACAGCTTCTGGATAATAGCCTGCTAAAACTCTCACAAATCTCCTTTTTTATTTTGATCCTACTACAGACGCGACTTGATCGCATTGTGTCTCTGACTACATTTATATGTTTGTATAATAAACTCATCATGGATACCACGCTAACAAAATTGTGTACGCTAGACGCACGTTTGGTCTTCACAATACTCGTCAGTGCCGCTCGAATAGAAAAGTAAACAAACGCCAAACAAAGTATGAAGCAGGAATGCATTGATGAGCTCAACAGTAAACTTATATTTCATATAGTTTGAAGGTTACAAAATGAAGTTTAGATGCTGCATGTTATTTTACTTACCCTGTTCGCCTTTCGAACCTTTAATTGAATATATGTAATGGTAAGTACGATTTTTCATATAAATGTATCAAGATAATTCGTTAGATTGAAAGTACAATTAAAGGATAACATTGACGTTACGTTTTGGAAACTGAAACTTTCCTGATAAAGTCAAACCGATAGCAAGTTGATTTGATTACCAATTTGTTTTAAGTCCCTTCAGTGTCGATAAGTCCTCAATATACATATTATAATTACACTTTATGTAAGAATCCGGCGTTTTGATTGGTTAATAGCCAGTGTATTTTTCACCAATTTACTGTTATCAAATGAATATTGTTCATTTTTAACGCCGCCGGGGTATTTGCTAAAAGGATATGCCTTTTTTACCCTCTCTGCCGTGGTATTTGCCAAAAAATACTCTATCCGACTGGACGCTTGTAACGTCACGATCATCAATGCGTTTTAGTACATTAACATTCGGTGTAATTAAACAGATATATCATGTTATTGAGGGGTATTTGCGAAAAATACCAGTCTTGAGAATGAATTTCCCTCGCCTTACGGCTCGTGAAATTTAACATTCTCTTGACTGGTATTTTTCGCAAATACCCCTCCTTAACATCATATATCTGTTCAAAATACGCATTATGATTGCAAATGAAACATTTATCAATCAGAAACCAAATGACTAAAAAGTTAACAATAATTGATCATTATTGATCATCATACGGCTTTCTGAATTCACCACTACCTATATCAAACATCAGGCTGTAAGGGCACGGTACAAAGTAAAACAAATCAAACGACACAACTAACAGTCTTATTTATATGTAAAATTCAATAAAGGAAAGCGAAATAATTTTATACAGCAATAAATGACAACTACTGAATTAAAGGTTTCTGATTTGAGATAAACACATTCATTCAATGTGATAGGGTTTCAATTGTTTTTGAAAGCCGAATTCTTTATTTTCATTGAATTGTGGTGTAATAGCTTAACATAAGACTGAACTGTTGATAGTAAGTTGGAATGGGCGTGACGCATCCGATCGATACAAAGATCAATGCGCATTTCGTCTACACAAGATTGATCAGTGACGTTCAATTCAAAACAGTTAAAAAGGTCAAATAAAGTACAAAGACGAGTTGCATTTCAGAGCCAAATATTATAATTGTAAAGTTCAAATGTGAATAACTATAGTTTAAGTGTTGTATGTTGTTTTACTTACCCTTTTCTCCCTTGTCTCCTTTTGGTCCTAAAATCATATAGATAAGTGTCGAATGTAAATAAAAAGCATAACAAGCGAACGGCAATATATTGTGCGTTTATTATTTATAAATGTTATACATTGACCATGTTGATAGTATTTTGTTAATACATTGTCATAGATTTTATATGTCTTATACAGTTTATTTGTATTTGCAGTTTACAATTATGATCGAAATTCACAAGACTTTTTGATATAATAAGGATACCATCTTATATAACTTCAAATAATGATATATCTCTGAAGTAATAACCTAATGGTTAGTTTAAGAAAGAATATTATATTTTGTTGAAGAAAAAAAACCTGCACCATTATTAAAAAAAAATGACGTTCAAAACTGCGATCATGAAGACGCTTTTTTTTCGATAAGATTCCGTGATAACGAAAGGATTTCTCATATTCAACGACACATATCCACTGCCAAAGTGTTAGCATCTGCTTAATGTTGTTGAATTATTTTCATAGTGATGATTTTATCTTACGAGGTTCTCCAATTTATCAATTGAAATGTAAAGACGTATTTTCAGGTTAGATTGGTCATCATACAGGCTACTTGTACAGCTTCTGGAAAATAGCCTGATAAAATTTTCACACATCTCCTTTTTTATTTTGATCCTGCTACAGACGCGACTTGATCGCATTGTTTCTCTGACTACATTTATATGTTTGGATGATAAACTCATCATAGATACCACGCATACAAAATTGTGTACGTTAGACGCTAGTTTGGTTTTCATAAGACTCGTCAGTGCAGCTCGAATAGAAAAGTGAACAAAAGCCAAATAAAATAAGAAACAGGAATGCATTGATGAACTCAACAGTAAACTTGTATTTCATATAGTGTGAACGTTACAAAATGCAGTTTAGATGTTGCATGTTATTTTACTTACCGTTTTCTCCTTTCGATCCTATAATTGAATAAATGTAATGGTAAGTACGAACTGTTTTGCTATATAAATGTATCAAGATAATGCGTTAGATTGAAAATACAACTAAAGGATGACATTGACGTTTTGGAAATTGAAACTTTCCTGATGAAATCAAATAGATAGCAAGTTGATTCGATTACCAATTTGTTTTTAAGTCCCTTCAGTGTCGATAAGTCCTCAATATACATATTAAAATACGCATTATGATTGCAAATGAAACATGTATCAATCAGAAACCAAATGACTAAAAAGTTAACAATAATTGATCATTATTGATCATCATACGGCTTTCTGAATTCACCAACACCTATATCAAACCTCAAGCTGTAAGGGCACGGCACAAAGTAAAACAAATCAAACGACACAACTAACAGTCTTATTTATATGTAAAATTCAATAAAGGAAAGCGAAATAATTATATACAGCAATAAATGACAACTACCGAATTAAAGATTTCTGATTTGAGATAAACACATTCATTCAATGTGATAGGGTTTCAATTGTTTTTGAAAGCCGAATTCTTTATTTTCATTGAATTGTGGTGTAATAGCTTAACATAAGACTGAACTGTTGATAGTAAGTTGGAAAGGGCGTGACGCATCCGATCGATACAAAGATCAATGCGCATTTCGTCTACACAAGATTGATCAGTGACGTTCAAATCAAAACAGTTAAAAAGGACAAATATAGTACAAAGACGAGTTGCATTTAAGAGCCAAATATTATAATTGTAAGGTTCAAATGTAAATAACTAAAGTTTAAGTGTTGTATGTTGTTTTACTTACCCTTTTCTCCCTTGTCTCCTTTTGGTCCTAAAATCATATAGATATAAAGATTAATACGATTGTTTCTAGGAAGTGGGTTCGATTGAAATGACAATTAACGGATGGCATTAGCGTGAAAAATTAGAGACTAAAACTTACCTGATTTCGACTAACCGACAAATTATTTTAAATCTCTTGTAGTCCGATAAGACCCCAATATATATATTACAATATGCATTATAACGCAAACCAATGGTGCTGGAACAAAATACTAGCGGAGTAGGAAAGGGGATTAAGCATTTTTGTATATTAGTTTCTGCTGACGAGATCGATAAATTAATAGCTTCACAAACCAACCCGAATACATAAAAGAACACGAAGTGGTCCATAAATGTGTTAACCGAATGGCAAGCGGCGAGAAGACAAACCGGTGTTTAAATTCCAAAATTGTTCTCATTGGATGTTAATACTATGGATTATAAGCTACAGAGAGAAGCACAAAGTCGATGTATAACATAATGAGACATTGCATGGACTACAAATGATTTCATGTTAACTTCATTCATAAAAGAGATGGCACATTTTCACAATTTTGAAAAGGTTTTAATTCGAAGATGACGGAGTTGCTTTTATAAGGACTTGGGACTAAACAATAAGGCAGATGCAATATCGCAGGCAAATAAAGAAATTCTGTGGTCATCTGGTGTCCTTTGACCCTCATATTCAACAACTCTTATCGTAATTAACATAGTTCTCAGATGGAAAATGGAGAAGATGGAAAGGGAAAATACATTAAATGTATTGGTCGAAACAACGAGACTTTCAACGTTGGTCTGGTGCATATGAAAATTAGCTACAACGGTAAGTGTTGTTTAATTGTTAACTTTAAAGATGTACAAATATTTGCATTTTACGTGTTGTTCATTTCATTGAAAAAATACTAGTTTAAACTTTATCTTTTCGTACCAACTGCTTTAGTTCGTTATCTAATTAATTTGAATTTTAGATTATTTTTCAAAACACAATTTTAGGATTATTACTAAATACTAATCAGTGGCGAATCCAGATAGCGTAGATAGTTTGTGTCCTCTCCTCTTACTTCATCGCAACAAAAAGCTCATGTTTTTTACGATTTATATGAATTTTAGAATAAAATTGTCCACAAATGTGTTTGTCTTGCTGTGCTCGGTGGATTGTATTCCTATTACTGGAATGACACCCCTTTTAAATTATGGATCCGCACATGCTAAAGACTACAACATTATTACAAATATATTTCTGCTTGCTCTCAGTTAGTCACAACTGGGGAAAATCTACATTCCTTCCAAAAGTTATTTCCTATCTCCCACGAACTCGTGAAATTGTTTAATTTGCATTATACTTAAAATAAAAGGCAATCCAACTGTTTAAATGCAGATACATATCCGTAACTACTAATTTTACCAACACATATGATTATTATCACACAAAGTCACCATAAAATATTTGTATTATTTCTAGTTTTATAATTTATTTTCAGGCCGTTATGTGTACGTACAACCTTTTTTGAGACATATATTAACACATGCAGTAATAATGAATGCTACTATCGAGAACCTTTGCTTGGAAATACAATACTGTTTGGAAAAGAATCGCTTGGTGTAAACAAACTAGAAGGTTTAATGTAATTTGTCAAAAAATGGGCTGAACTGAAAATTACACAAACCATTATGTGCATTGGACGTTCGCAACAGCATAGTACAAAGCCTGACCGTATTGGACACAAGTCATCAACCGTAAAGTCATACATTTGTTCTATTTATTCAAATTCAGGTTTAGTGAACTTGGGTGGATAGTTGTCTCATTTGCGATCATACCTCATCTCCTTATTTACCTTATATAAATATTGATTGCAGGATTTGTTGCTCGTACTGTGTTAATGCGTAGAATGTGTCCTTGTGCTTATAGTGTATGCCCTTATATTTTACATTTTTTTTTTGCTTTTTGCATGTGAGAGAGTTGTCTACTAATAGTCTTTAATATTACATTTGTTGTATTTCCTTAAATTCAAGTTTAATGACCTAGGACGGATAGTGGTGTCATTGGCAATTATTTTCATCTCCTTATTTTTACATTATTTGCAGAGTTGGTTGCTCATGTTGAAATGTTTTAACGATTGATTAACTTATCGGCGCTTACCATCTAGCGACAAAATGTCAAAATGTCTGGTTCATGCCTTATCAATTCAATATATCGATACCCTACTTTTTAATTATCGGCTTTTGAACATGCTAGGTGCTCACTACAGTTTCGAAAGGAGATATTGTACCCTGCCGGATACATTCTAACCTAATGTTCAACCATTTATAAAAAGGCTTGGCATACACTAATCGGAAAAAAGAAATACATACAAGATGAATTAAGGTTATAGTGTTAATGCTTTTTGTTCATCGCTTTAAAACTTCATCCGTAAAATCAGTGTCATCAACAATAGCAAAAGTAATTAATTAATTAATTAATTATTTATTGTTTTCATTTATGTTGTTATTTATTTCTTTAATTGTTTTGTTATTCATTTCTTTATTCATCTATCTATTTAAACTAACAATGAGGAGAACAATCGATATATAATGAATTCCTCCTTCTACAAACTTTCGACCTCACTACAACTGTGACATTCTGTAAGAAAAAATGAAAAAAAATAATATTTTAAGGTCGTGAAAGGTGAACGGAATAATATTTAATTAATTGTGAATCTTTTTAACTGAATGACCTTTTCAATTTCGTATTTCTTATTTTAAAATATCCATTAATGCAAAATGCATTGCTGTTAGCTTATCCTTATTTGTTTGAACATTTATAGTTGATTCTTGGGCATCACGTATGCAAGGGGGAACCCAAAAATGCACTGTGTGCACGAACCATCTCATAAAAGTTTGTAAATTCTTTGAATTGGAAATTTTAAAACCCTCAATGAAGCTCTACGGATACTTAATATAGTCTGCAATTCATATGTTGTTTAAGCAACATGGCACATTCAAACAATCAGGGTTTGGAACATTTGACTTACAGCCCACTTTGCACTGACAGTTTTTTAAAGATGCATCACAATCTATGATGAGTTATACAAAACGAATTTGACAAGCTGAGTTCCTAAAGAAACATAAATTCATTAAAATGTTTTTTGTTAATCTACGCCTACTTTTATATTATATTCCAATACTTCATCTACATAATACATATTTAGACATATATGTTCATA
The DNA here is from genome assembly GCF_963676685.1 of Mytilus edulis. Taxonomy (NCBI): domain Eukaryota; kingdom Metazoa; phylum Mollusca; class Bivalvia; order Mytilida; family Mytilidae; genus Mytilus; species Mytilus edulis. The sequence continues at coordinate 29,157,926 of NC_092355.1, read as the reverse complement.
TGTTTGAGTGTTCGTTATGAAGTTAAATCAAGGAAAGGGCTTTGGTTACACGAATTTTCAAAGTGTTTTGTTTTTGTTATTTAATAGCACTAACGATTCGAATGCACACAATATTTAATTTTTGTTTCTTAGTTACTAGCACTTGGTCAATCCTTCTACTGCTTGTTTTTTTGTCTACGAGGGTTTAATTAGCTCCTTTGTCTGTAGCGTCGGAACTGACATTATTTGTAGTATATTTGATATTTGATATTTGAAATATCTCATTGATAATTTACAATGTAAAAGATGATAGAATAACTAAGGTTCACGTTCCATAAGGCGAAGGAATTCGACATAGCACTAAAAATGATCTGTTTTTCAGCTTTAATTTTTACTTGGATTTATGTATCTCAATCATTTAAAAATCAACGTATTATCGTTCTTTTAATGACATCACAAATAACACAAATTTCAATTTTCCACCAAATTTCAATAATAATAACACTTATGTTTTACTTGCTCTTTTGGGCAGGAATCGTATATTGTATGCATTAATAAAACATATTTTGACGACTTTAATATTTGAATTGGGTACTAAATTAGTTTAGAAGTTCTTCTCGTTGCTAAAGGTCATTCGATGGTATGAAATTGCCTAAACCCACGTTATTTAAATTCTGATGGATAGTTATCTAATTGCAATCATACTAACGCGATTTCTTTATAAGTAAGTACATTAAGATAAACAGATCGAAAAGTTTTAATGATAAGAAAGTCAAAAAATAGCATCGATTTAATTCTTTAAATATGTGTACCGCTGCCTCTATCAACACAAAACTGACCACCATGAAATAGCCAAAAGTGTTAAAGTAGCGCGAAACACCGGTGAATCAAATCAATAAATTTAACAGTGTGTTGAACCTTAACTATTATTTCTTTTCAAAATATTTACATGTTATTTTGTGAGCAAATATTTTGATTAAAAGGGCTTTATATCTTATACATTTTCAATTGGCATCTAACAGATTATTAGGTAATTTCTTTAAATCGGTCAATTTGCTTTTTGGTCAGTTTGTTTATTTATACAGTATAGCACAGTTTATTCAGGTTATAATAATATGATATAATTTATGTACATTCAATTGTATAATAAATGTTTGATTCACATAGCTTAAATTCAAGTTGTTCGATTTCTTTTCATTAAATGATAGGGTATGTCTCAACCTTACCATAATATAGCATATTGTCAAAAGATTTATTTGAAAAAAAAAAATGATATGAAATGCGAAATTCAGTTTTATAGTACCCTCTTTTTTGTAAAGATTATCGACACTAGCTTAAATAAAGGCAACAGTAGTATACCGCTGTTCAAACTCATAAATCCATGGACAAAACACAACATCGGGGTAACAAACTAAAACTGAGGGAAACGCATAAATATAAGAGGAGAACAACGACACAACACTACAATGTAACTAACACACACAGAAACGGACCAAGCATCAGACAAAATCCCACGAGAATAACAAATATAACATCAAAACCAAATACATGAATTTGGGATAGACAAGTACCATGACACGTCTTATCGCAATGTCAATTTACACTCAAAAATAAGAGAAAACAAACGACGCAACGTTAAATTGTAACACACACAGAAACGAACTATAATATAACAATGGCCATATTCCTGACTTGGTACAGGACATTTTTAAAGGAAAAAATGGTGGGTTGAACCTGGTTTTGTGGCATGCCAAACCTCGCACTTTAAGGAACAATATACTGTTCATGCAATAAGATATATTGTCCTATTTTTGTTCCCTCCTTCATTCTTGCAGGATGTATTGATATTTGGAAGACGATTAAGTTATTTTTATGATTACATAAAAAGCTAAGATATGATTCCACCTTTAAACTTTTTTGGATAAGTATGTCTGTATTTCGTTTGGTCTTCTAGTGTGTGGCTGAAACGAATTACTTTCAAAATAACGACTCACAGATCTTACTTTTAATATCTGATTTAAAATCACTTATTTGAAAAAAGAAGTAAAATAACTAGTCCGTTTGAAACAGTTTATACTTAAAATTTAACTCACTGAATACCATTATTTTATTTATCTTAGAGGCAGATTTTGTTTAGTTTCGAGTATATTGTTCTCATATTAAAAAACTCAATTAAATGGCAATATATAAAAAAATAAAAAAAAACAATTAGAGATTTTAAAAAACCTATAATGAACGGAGTGGCTATTTGTCCGGCTAGCCGGACGAATAGTGTCAGGGCTATTTGTCCGGCCATTGTAATGCGCATGTCATATAATGTGCGTTCGGAAGTGCGTGTAACATTATCTTCAGTAGCACCCAGGGGGGCGCGTGTAATCTGATCACTGATTTTCAATTTTAAGATAATGGCTGAAATATTTGTGATAAATTTTGCAGTTTTCGGAATTTGACAATGGAACACGATATTATGAACTTTCAAGAATGGTTTAATCTTAAGAAAAGGACTATAAAAAATTGAAATCACAAGGAAAATGTGATATACAAGATAATTATATATAATTGATTGGAGAATTAGTTTTACAAAATTATTCGATTCGCTACAGCTGTGTACAGGTGGAAAAGATGTTCAAAGCAAGTGTAGTTGAAAAAGGCCTTTACAATTGCAGGTCTAACTGAATGGAATTTAGCTTAGTTATAATCCAAAAATGAGTCTTGCAAGACAAGAAAAGAAAAGAGAAATTTGGGAAAAGGAGCACACTATGACACCCGATCCCCTTACGTAAATAAAATAAAAAAAAAACAGTGTTTTTACTCTTTGGGGCATTATAGAAAAATCTCTCACCTTTCACTCAAAATATGGATAACTTTCTGTCAAGAGGTCTATAATTCTCTTTGACAGCTACAGACATAATAATTTTGTACCTTTTTCAGCTAGACAAAATCCTCTACGTTAACTTAAAATGCACGAGTCAAACACTACCCAAGTTTGTTTTACAAGTAAATTCTTCTCTCTTCTTATATAAAACATATGGGATATATATGATTTTATTCTAATTATTCGTTATCCACATTGGACTATATACTAGTATGAAGAAAACAACAATTTCAATTACCAGTAACAAGATTAGGCCCTAACACTAAAGATTTCAAAGATGTGCTACCCCCTGGTGATGCTGAAGATAATATTACACGCACACACAAATATTATAGTGACATGCGCATTGTATTGGCCGGACAAATAGTCCTGGTACTATTCGTCCGGCTAGCCGGACAAATAGCAACTGCCTATAATGAACTAGATCTTTATCGACCTGTTCAATGTGCAATTATTTGCATTTTAGGAGACAAATAGTAGGCTGCCACAAAGCTGACAGTCTCAATGAAAGTGTTCGATATTTATACAATCATATAAAGTGAATTGACTGAAAATAATACAACTTACCTGATACTAGGAATGCGGAAGACATACAAACAAACAAAATCATAATAAAACTAGTTAGTAACAGAAGCTTCATTCTTGTAATTTTAAGGCATATACCTCTCTCTAAATTGATAACAATAATTATAAATGTGTTCGTATTAGTCTTTTATATTCATAGTGAAAAGTTTACATGTTGAACTTTAGCTGACACTTTTTTTTTTATTAAGTTCAAAAAGTCAATTTTTGTAAACTGTTCAATACCGTATAAATTATATATAATGCTATGTCATGTAAAATAGTGTACGTTATTCACTGGTATAAACTAAAGTTTAAATTTCTGACTCGTTTAAATTTATTAAAGCTCCAAAGCGATCTTTTCTTTGCTGTTTTTTATTCAGTTGTAAATATGTCGATAGCATACTTTTTACTTATCAGTCATATCCAGTTGGAGTTTTAGCATCTAGTTGATTATCACAGGGTAACAATCGAGGAAGGATATGGTACACAATGTACCTTGCGTGATATTATTTGTGGCTGCATCACGAAAGGGTTTAACATAAGAGTATCGGAAAGTAGTAAAAAAAAATAAGTAATGAACTAAAGACATCGTCTGAATATTCATCCTCAAAAAGTAGTTTCATCAACACAAACTAAATCAATTGATTAGTAATTAATTAATCAATTTAATGATGAATTATTTTACTGATTTCTTTATTTGTATTTTTATTTCTTAATTTGTTTATTTGCTTGTTTATTTATTTGTTTATTTTTTTATTTATTCATTTATTTATTTACACAAAATGTGTTTATTTATACATTTTTTTATTTATTTATTTATTTATTTTTGTTTTTTTTATTTATTTGAGCTATCTATTTTAACTAATGGTAGGGAAAAAATGAAATACAAAGTTAGTTCATCATACGTTAACCTTTCGACCTAAAGACAACTGTGACCCCTGGAACAAAGAAAAGAAAAAAACAGAAAAAGAAAAAAAATATTTGAAGGTCGTGAAAGGTGAATAATAATGAAATTCCATTAAATATACATCCTGTTCACTGAATGAACCTTTAAATTTGGTGTTTCGTATTTTAAAGTCAACCAATGAAGATATGGATTGCTGCCCGTTTATGTATTAGTACATTTATATATGATCTTGAAGACGGTATAACATTTCCATTACTCAATGTAAGTCGAAACCCAGACATAGAAATATACATTCCTCATTTCCATTCTCTATTTTATATGAACGATATGTCCTATAAATTATTGAGCATCCATGGAATTAGAACTTTAAAAACTTAACGAAGTTCAGTGTCACTCTAATGAAGTTTAGAAACACAGAAAATTTAACAAATTCGGGTGTGGAACATGTGACATACCTGTCAACTGACCCGTATTCTGCGGGTGTGACCCGAGATTTTCACAATTCTGAGGGATCACCCGGAACACCCGCCGGGTCATTGAAATGACCCGGGAATTCCGAAAATGACCCGATTTCACCCGTATTTCTTAGCCTTGAGATTGATTTCATAAGTAATATTCCTTTGAAATACCGGCAAATTCACAATTCTTCCCTGAACAGGAAGTTCATCTAGCTATGTAAACTGTCAAATTAAGTGACCCATTAAGTGCATGGCTTCACTTGACAGCTTTGGTGTCAAACACACTGTAGTGTTAACTAACACCAATTACCTTAGCTTTAAGTCGTAAATAAATTGCACCATCGGTTACAAACTGAACTAGAGTTACTTCCCCTTATTTGTCACCATTCAAAATTATTCCTTATCTTTACGTTTTATGGGTCAAAAAGATTTATTTAAATCATTCAAAATATAAAATTCAAATACATATTGAAAAATAACTATTCATTACTTTTATACCTTTATACAATTTTTAAAAAAAAGTTGAAAATTATTTTTTACATTTATACTTCCTTGAACTGTATTACTATATTTTATCATAGTCTAATTTCCTTGTTGAATAAAAGTTATTATGGTTTAAGGCTATATAGTGATTAGTCTCAAACATTTAAGAATTACATTAAATTCTAGAGTTTGATGATTGTATTATTTTTTTTCAAAAAGTAAAGCACACAAGACTGAGTTACACAATTTTATAAAAATCTTTAAAAGAGCAAATGAAATAATATTTAATAAGATTTAAAATGACTTAACAAAGTGAACATGCATTGATGTTTTGGTATCTTTGATATACATTATAAGAAATAAATACTGAAATTCAGCTCGAACAAGTTCGTACGCGTTATGACCTGAGATTTGATTCTTCAATGCAGGTCATGACCTGCATTTTCATCGTCACAGGTTGACAGGTATGAACTAACATCTCATTTTAAATAGACAGTTTACGAAAGTGCATCACGATCTATGATGTTTTATACAAAATAAAGTATGACAAACATAATGCATTTAAGAATGGAATGCTTCTTTTTGTAACTTCATTGGGGTGTACAAGCGTTGACCGAAGTATATTTTGTATGAAGCGCGGAAGTGGTTCATTCTAAAAATGTGCGCACGGTCAACGCTTTTACAACCCTATGCAGTTACAAAAAGAAGCATTCAATACTTAGAATTACATTTTTTAGCTATGATCATGAAAACACGAATTTTTTTTTAAATTTAGTTCACCTGTGCATTTTATTGTGGGACCACGTGTTATCATGAATGATAAGTTTTATTTTATTTATTGATTAATGCAATTGCTTTTGAAATAACACGTGATGTGCAGTTAGCCAATCAGAATAAAGTATTATAATGAAACATACATCTAATGTAATTATTCTAAAATATAAATATACCAAAATGTTTTTCATCAATATTTGCCTACTTTTACATAATAACATTGAAATATTGAACTATTTGATTGTGTCGCCCGACAACATAGCTACACATGGAATTAGAACTTTAAAAACTTAACGAAGTTCAGTGTCACTCTAATAAAGTTTAGAAAGAAATTTTTCTTTGGCAACACAGAAAATTTAACAAATTCGGGTGTGGAACATGTGACTAACATCCCATTTTAAATAGACTGTTTATGAAAGTGCATCACGATCTATGATGTTTTATACAAAATGAAGTATGACAAACATAATGCATTCTAAAATATAAACATACCAAAATGTCTTTCATCAATATCCGCCTACTTTTACATAATAACATTGAAATATTGAACTATTTGATTGTGTCACCCGACAACATAGCTACACATACACTTTATGTCAACCTGCTATGCAGGTGCGTTTTATAACAACTGAGTTATCTATCATGCATTTTTTATAGCAGTTGCGTACTATAACAGCTAAATAACATATCATACATGTTATTTATAGAAGATGCGTGTTTAAACGATACACTAACCAATCTTACATGTTACAAATAGCAGGTGCGTGTTATAAGGATAGACGAACCGAACATAAATGTTATAAATAGCATATTCATGCTTTAAGCGGTTAATCTTCCGAAGATAAAAGTTTAAATCTAGCAAATGACTGATTGAAAACAAGACAAAGACAAATAAAAAAAAACTGTTACTGCTAGATTACATAAACGGGGTTTTAGTGGGTATACTTTAGTTACGGGATGTTTAAGTTTTATACATGTCGGATAGGTTTTTTTGTTTTTATAAAATTACGTAATATTTAGATGCAGGTTTCTTTTCATGAATGGTTTATGATTAGTTTCAGTATAAAATTGAAAGTTCATAATCAGATTAGTTAAAACAGAGAACAGATTTGTCCTTTGCTGTTAGCGTTGTCCGTAATATTTTTGTTTTCTGGTTTTCTTGTAATACATGTAACAACTGTAATTAAATGGTATCCACTGCCCTATTGAAAATGTGACAATCAATAAAGGACATTTTGAATTGGTTGTTAAAATTTTGATTCGCACTCAGATTGTTAAATGTATATGTATACAGGAATTTGTTTATTTTGAAGGGATCCAATATTTATATGATCTTCAACTTTTGAATGGCGAATTCATACTGCTATATATAAAAACGAAGATATGATATGATTGCCAAGGATACAACTATTCACAAGAGATCAAATGACACATAAATTAACAACAATAGGTCACCTTACGGCTTTCAACCATGAGCAAAGCCCATACCGCACAGTAAACTATAAAAGGCCCCGAAATGAAAAATGTAAAACAATTCAAACGAGAAAAATATCGGCCTAATTTGTGTACAAAATAATTAACGATAAACAGTACAGCAACAAACGACAACAACTTAATAACCCTTGACTTGGAACAGGAATATACAGAATGTGGCGGCGTTAGAGGGCGTCGAACCCTCCCCTAATCCTAGGACAAAAATGCTAGTATTTTCGTGGAAATTTAATACAATTTTAAGCGATAATTTGCCATTTAATACATGTAATAAAGTGTTATAAAATCAGCATAACGTAAACCGTATAGTTGTGTTATTTTTCGTAAATGGAGTAAATAATTGATTCATCTCTTAGATTAATCCATAGCGTACTTAGTGGTAAATGGAAAATAAAGGAACAGCACTTTTAACTATCCTGTACTGTAGTCAAAAATGGATTGTTGGCATTGACGAATCATCGTGTCAGCGGTTTTGTTGTTTACATGAATGATATTGGTAGCGGTACCCTGCCTTGTTGTAGTTTTCATTTGATTATGTTATAAGCGATACAGTTTTGCCGTCGTGGCATTTCTATTGTTAATTTGAAATTAAACATACATTACTACATGCATAACCATATAAAAAGTTAACACACCACAGCTGTTTCAGGTTCGTAATTCTTCTCCTTCATAAACAGATCTTGAACAGAAAAATGCAGTTGCTTTGGCCAGATCCTACATAGAAATAAAATATAGATTAGAAAGAAAAACCTGTCTGTAGACATGCTGCGACTGGGTTTATCTGTACAAAAATAAAGTAGATAAAGCATGTTTGACCTTAAGTGACATTGATATATTAACGATAATTTACAGAAGGTGTTTTAGTAAGTAGGAAGCAAGTACGAAGCTTGCAGACATTCATTGTTGATGGCCGTACGGTTGCCTATAATTGCATACATCTACTTCATTTGCACTCTGGTGGATATTTGTCTCTTCGCCAATCATACCAATCTCCCTATTATTATATAGAGAAGCAATGGCCCGTTGTTTGTTTTTTTGTTATTTTTTTGGCTGATGCAAGAGTAAAACTTTAAGCCATTTAAACATCGTATGGATGTTTTCTGTATCATATGCGCACGTGTTTTTTCTACTGTGTTTGCCAACTAAAGGTTTCCGATACATACATGTATATACTTAAGAATACACAATTTCGGCAATTGATTCTGTGGCTCAGCAGTAAGATGCCCGACTGACAGCTGAAAGATCCCATGTTCTCGACTCACTGCCGGAGGTAAAAATAAATAAATAAATAAGTACTATATTTAATGTAACTTAACTTAACTTTAATTTAAATTTAATTTCGAAAACGTAACCACAAGTAACTCATTCAATATACAAAAATATATTTATATATATATATATATATCAAATGCACTAGGCATTGAGAGATTACACGTTTGCCGGAAAAAGAATTGCGTTGGTCACATGGATGGCGTTTGAAGATGTGACTTTCGCATTTAGAATGATGATTGATCAACCAACAACGCCAGCTATGGATTTGATAATGTCATTGATAAAAAGATACGTGGTTTTGTTGTAAGATCGAAAAACAATATCAGATGGGGTTAACAAAGCAAGAAAACATGTGTTTTTGGAAGAGAATAGACTTATTGAGACTATTCCCACGACCCGGTCTAGTCCAGACGCTTATGAATGGCGAAAGAAAAAAATATGATCCATGGTAACCCTTTTGGACAACTCTTTGTGAGCCCTTTTCATCTTATCAGGAGCTTGTACATTATGGATGTTAGAAACAATATCACAGTCTTTGTAAATGTGGAAAATCGGTTCTCCGATTGTGAATAAACAAGTGTTTGAGGCCTAACGAGTATGCTGATTGGGTATTTTGTCCTTACCTTAATAAAATACCTTGAAACGGTAACACGAGTGGATGAAGTCTTGGATGCGTATGGTAGTTGTAGCAACAAATGCTCAGGATATTCTATCTTATCCACCACATGATGTGTTTCAAGTTTAGCAAGTTCACATTAAGAGGCAGACACTAGAATCATGGTGTATGTGTCTGATGCAGTAAAACACGAACTTAAACGAGTCATGATTCGAACAGTCGTTACTGATGATGCTGTCATTTTCGCTATTCCGTGACATAGGTGTAGACGAACTATGGATTTTGTTTGAGAGGGCAAAACATTTTGGATTAATATCTATCAATGGCCTTTCAAATGAACAAGGCAATGAATTATCACACACACGTATTGTGATCCATGCCTTTACCAGTTGTAATACGGTTCTCTCTTCGCTTGTAAAAGGGCAAAAGGGAAAGCTAATTGAGGCTATTCCCTCAACTTGGTCTAGTCATTCCAGCATGTAAAACGTACAACATACTAAGGTACTTAGGGGGACGAGTCTAAAATTGGCTCTTATGGTACCAATTCGAGGCGCTAATAGGTGACAAAGAGACAAAGAGGTTCCTTTTGAAAACTTGGAGGCCTGATCATTTTGTCAGAAGCTTGTACATTGTGGATGAAAGAAAGGATGCCGCGGTCGTTGTTAATGGGGAAAATCGGGTCTCCTGTGCACTGCCTTGTGTGCATGTGGGGTGACCGTGAATAAACATGTATTTTTGGCCAAGTAGTAGTAATTTTAAAAATGTTTTAGTATTTAAGTGATTTTATATTGTTTTAATCGGTCTATCCAAAACTCCATATGTAAGATATGAATTGAAGACTCATCTTTGAAATTTTCGCCATATTGTTGTTTTTTTTACCGGAAGTGTTAAGTTTGTATTTGAACCTTTACAACATAATAGAATAAGTGGTTTTTGGGATAACCTAAAGCCAAAAATATAATGATCAGCACAAAAAAAAACATTTTCTTTACATTTAGAAAAAAATTGAATATTAAAATAAGAAACTGATATTTCTATGTACGCCATTTTGGATATTACCGGAAGTAAGGGTTTTACAGATATATGTCTTATACATTGAATCAATGAGAAGCACCAAAGAAAGGTTCCTGCACAATGTTATGATAGTAGCAATACGTTAAAACACATTTCAGTTACCCTTCCTAAAAAATAAGCTTATTTTAGTACACTGTACGCCATGTTGGATTTTACCGGAAGTAGGATTTTTAAAGACCACTAATCTATATGATATATCCAAAAGTAGTAAAAAACAAAGATTTGTACCAAATATTATAATAGTAGCATTATAGTAACACCTATTCACATGCTAGCCTTCGATATTGGGCTGATTTAAGTATGATGTCCGCCATTATGGATTTAACCGGAAGTAATACATTTTTTTCAAATGCCTCCCATCTGAAATACAAGAGTAATAGTTGAGGAAGGTCTATGCCAAATTTCATGCTTGTAGCAGGATGTGCACAATTTTTCACCAAGGCGCCATACTATGCGTCAAAAGTTCAAGCGGCCGGGTCAGCCGGGATTAGCGATAAGGTGTATTGTCAATATGACAGATATTTATAGAATGAAGAACAAAAAAGTGAACCGTGATATTCATATGCGGATCTAGGATAAATTTTTAAAAGGGGGTAACCGGGGGCACCAAACTATAAAAGTCTGCTTCACAATAATTGCAGAATTATAAGGGAAGACTGTGACCCGGGTCGCCAACCCCTAAATTCGCTTCTAAAATTAATGGTAACCGCGGGGCCTTTTAACAATGTTTAACTCCAAAATTCATATTTCTGGTCCGTGTTGAAAATAAATGAACATGACTTTGAAAAAGCAAGAATTATAAGCTTAAAGTTTAGTGACGTCTATTAAAATGTTTGAAATAAATTATTAAGTCGACAAGAAATGAGCTTGTTCAGATAATTAACAGTCAGCTTTATACTTTGCCTCCTCACAGTGCTTTCTTAAATTTATTTGAAATCAATGTGATCGTTTTCATGATGAATACTGAGCGAATAATGAAAAAAATAAATGTAATTCTATCCACTAAACTAAGTAAAATATAATTATTACTTGTCGTTGAACTCAAAATGATGATCGATGAAAAAAATCTGCTGATTCATATCGTATCATTCTTATTTCTGATGATCACTATGCTGATGCTTTGTGAAAAATAAAGAAATTTGACTTACCGGTATGCTTACATTATATTTGCCATTGTTAGTGTTATGTCCAAAGCAGAATATTAATGAAACGCATGCAATAATTCCTTTTCAAAACTTTTTGCAAGAGAACGCCATGTTTACAGCACTGTGACAAAATTTGAAAAGATAATGCAGCCTGTGACGTCAAGTGTGATTCGCCGTGATTCGTTCGTTTGGTATTTTCTCCATTATTGTAGTGATTTTTATTTTTTTTTAATTTACCGATCAACATAAAAAAGGACTTTGTTTTTGATACTGACTTTATCACAGAAAATATCAGGCTCGCCCTTCGGGCTCACCTGATATTTTACTGTGATAAGGTCAGTATCAAAAACAAAAGTCCTTTATTCTATATATATACTGACTACCGAGCCGATGATACCGTCAGGGACAGATAGTCTTCTAGCAGTAGCGTCGACCCGGTTCTGTCAAAAAATCTAGTGATAAGTCTCATCCGTGATTCCTTGATGAATGAAAAGCAAACATTTCTGGGTAGGAGATAAGTGAACCATATTTTTGGTAAATATTCAGTAACAGACAACTTTATCGTTATACATTTCAAAATGTCGCTTTCCATGAGATACATGTAAAACAGATATATGTTGTTTGTATTACTAATAGTGAGGCACCAAAATCAATGTAACGTTTTTAGAGTTAAAATCAAGCAGCCAAAAACATGAAAAAGTCATTCCAAATCAATAAAATTCAAAATATGTATATTGAATCATAATTAAGACGCAGAAGCCATAAAAAAGGTAATTGTAAAAAAAGATTTAAAGACTTAGGTTAAAATACTTTCAATTTTAGTCTTACCATGCTTACAGAAGCTCGTTTCGTCCATGTTTTATGGTATAGAACCACTAGTTCAGGCCTGATCGATAGGAACATACAATAAAGTAGTACATATTTTAAACAAAATAGTTCCTACGCATAGCTGTATCTTTGTCAATTGCGAGTATACCAGTTTCCCAATGTTTAAAGCAGTATTTTCTATGAAATTGACCAATTTCAACACCCTGAAACTTATTAATGCGTAGAACAACGAGATCAAGAATAATGATTTATTGAATAATCAAGTACATACATTTTTCAAGAAACTATTTGTTGATTATTCCAAGGAAGATAATCCAGTAAAAAATATTTTTAGAAAATAAAAAAAAGGACACATTTTATAAAACTCCCCAGCCTTTGGTCCATTACAAATATAAAGATATTTCACTTTGTTTTATTAATTGGAATACTTCATTATGCATTTTAGCTAATAAACTTGTAGTACATTCCAAAATTCTTATAGAAAAATGTCTAAATTTGCATTTTCTCTCTATGAATCAATGATTTAAAATAGTATTTTGTGGATAATTTTGGAAATGTAAGTGTGTCTTTTTCAAAAACACTATAATATTTAACTAATTAATTCAAAGTAACAATGACATAGTTTAAAAACAATTTATGTTGCCATACATATTGAATGTATATGGTACTAAGGGCGATAATCCAGTAAAATGCATTTTAATTAACTTTAGAATTACTTGTTTTTAAACTTATCTGCTTTTGGTCCATTAAATATATGATTATATATCTATTTGGTTATTTTAAGAGACAGAGCTAATAACACATTTTAGCATATATGATTGGTGGGCTCTTGTCTTAGTAATTTCTAGAATTCTCCTTGAACAATATTCAAATTTACATTTCTCTTAAAGAATTCAATGAATTTTATTTAAGAATTGTTTGCTTTTTTTTTAAACTTGGGGTGTAAAAGCGTTGACTGTATGACATTTTGTATGAAGCGCTGGAGCTTCATTTTGAAAATAAGCGTACGATTAACGCTTTGGTTAATACAACCCTATGAAGTTACAAAAATAATCATGCAATACGTATAATAACATTTTTTTAATTATGATCATAAAAACACATTTCATATCATATTTTTATTGAATTCTACCTGTGCACTTTTTTTGTGGGACCTTGTGTCATCATGACTGATAAATTTAACTGTGTAATGAAGTTGATTAAGGTATAACGAGAGATTGCAGTTAGTCAATCAGAATAAAATCTTATAATCATGATAATGAAACATACATCGAATGTAATTATATATCAATCTGTAGATTTTTTTTTCGTTTCTTAAAGCATTCTTATATGGGGACGAAGTCCCCTATTACAGTAGAAAATTCAATAGAAAAAATAAAAAAATAAAAAATCGGGAAAATTTCCCGAATTTTTCATTGTACTAATGAACTCAAAATCGTTCAATTTATTTTTGTCGCGTTTTTTAATTTCCGGATCTGCACAGAACACATAAGGTAGCAATACACAGTTAGGAGTTTAGTTTCGCATTTTGGCCCCTGTGGATTTTTAAAATAGGAAAGTTATTGTGTAATAAAATTCATTTTTAGACAGATGAGTGCTAATTTAGCCTTCAAAGATGGTTTATAAGTTCATCAAGATTATTTTTTACATGTTTTATGGGCTGTTTTCTGTATGACAATCCGTATTTTCATAGCTAGACCGGCCATCGGTCCAGAAATTATTGTACTGTTTACAAACACTTTTTTTCTACGCGAAGTTTTTGACGCAATTTTACAAAAAAATGAGATGAGAGACATATGATTTTCATTGGATTTGCTGAATGACATATGTACACAGTTTCAGAAAAGGTATTACTTCAA